>NC_141877.1:33403636-33555151 GCF_056163025.1 Triticum urartu
CTTGCAAAGTCTTCAGAAAACCAAAGTTTTCAGTTGAAGACATTCATTTTTAGGGGTCGACTTTCTTTGTAAATATCAAACTCCTCATACACTTATAGACCTGTATACACTCACAGACGCAATAGTTCCTTAACCTATAAGTCTTCAATACACCAAAATCACTATGGGGCACTAGATGCGCTTACAATCTCCCCCTTTTTGGTGATTGATGACAATATAGGTTAAGTTTTCAATAGGGATAAACATATGAAGTGTAAGTACTGATATTAAGGAATTTGATTGCAAGATATAGAAGAACTCCCCCTGAAGATGTGCATAAGTGAGGAATTTGCTTTGAATAGCAATTGCACATTGTAGAGTAGAATCATGGAGATCTCCCCCCATATCTTGTAATTCATACACGCATTTAACATATGATACGAAGAATTTGAAATGCATGATGAAATATTGTGTCTGATGTAATTGAAAGCACAAGTGCTCCCTAGGTGATTTTGGTAATTAATGTCAACATATCTCTTGTTGGACTAACATTTTTATCTAGTATGTTTCAGATAAGTTCAACAGTGAAGTGGCAACTAGAGGATGTGAAACCCCTTCAAGATGCTAAGGACAAAGGATTGGCTCAAGCTCAAAGCTCAAGACTCTACATTTTCTATTTTAGTGATCCAAGATCACATTGAGTCTATAGGAAAATCCAATACTATCAAGGAGGGATGAGGTGTTGCTTAATGACGCTCTTGCTCAAATGCTTAGTGATATGCTCCAAAGTCCTCAACTACTTTCTCACATCCACATATGACCTAAACCAAAAGTCAAACTCGGCCCCACCGATTCTTCCTATCCGGCGCCACCGAGTTTCAAATGTCATAGCCACTGCCACAAACCCTAGGCAAATTGGTCTCACCAATAGGGATCTCGGTCTCACCGAGATGGGATTGCAAATTCTCTGTTGCCTATTGCAATACTTTCAGTCTCACCGAAACTTGCGATCGGTCCCACCGAGATTGCAATATAAACTTTCTGTTTTCCCTTCGTAATGTTTCGGTCTCACCGAAATGAGCGATCGGTCTCAGCGAGTTTACCTGACCAACTCTCTGGCTAGCTTATTACCATAATCGGTCTCACCGAGTTTGTGTAATCGGTCTCACCGAGATTACGTTATGCCCTAACCCTAATCATATCGGTCCTACCGAGTTGCATGTCGGTCCCACCGAAAACCCTAACGGTCACTAGCTTTGCTGAATCGGTCCGACCGAGTTTACCAATTCGGCCCCACTGAGTTTGGCAAGTTGTGTGTAATGGTTAGATTTTGTGTGGAGGCTATAAATACCCCTCCACCTCCTCTTCATTCATGGAGAGAGCCATCAGAACGAACCTACACTTCCAACTTACTTTTTCTGAGAGAGAACCACCTACACTTGTGTTGAGACCAAGATATTCCATTCCTACCATATGAATCTTGATCTCTAGCCTTCCCCAAGTTGCTTTCCACTCAAATCTTCTTTCCACCAAATCCGAATGCTGTGAGAGAGAGAGTTGAGTGTTGGGGAGACTATCATTTGAAGCACAAGAGCAAGGAGTTCATCATCAACACACCATTTGTTACTTCTTGGAGAGTGGTGTCTCCTAGATTGGCTAGGTGTCACTTGGGAGCCTCTGACAAGATTGTGGAGTTGAACCAAGGAGTTTGTAAGGGCAAGGAGATCGACTACTTCATGAAGATCTACCGCTAGTGAGGCAAGTCCTTCGTGGGCGATGGCCATGGTGGGATAGACAAGGTTGCTTCTTCGTGGACCCTTCGTTGGTGGAGCCCTCCGTGGACTCGCGCAACCGTTACCCTTCATGGGTTGAAGTCTCCATCAACGTGGATGTACGATAGCACCACCTACCGGAACCACGACAAAAACATCCGTGTCTCCAATTGAGTTTGAATATTCCAAACCCTTCCCTTTACATTCTTGCAAGTTGCATGCTTTACTTTCCACTACTCATTTACTTATTGCATGCTTGCTTGATATGTATTGTGTTTGTTAAACTTGTGCCTAAACTCCACTTCAACTTAAGAAAATTAAAAACTGTAACTTTTAGCACTTAGTGTCTAATCACACCCTCTAAACACCTCTTCTCAATCCTTTCAATTGGTATCAGAGCTTTGGTCTCCACTGCCTTGGTTTAAACACCATTGGAGGAAGATGGATGAGTCTACTTTGGGGAGTCTTAGACGTAGAGTGCCTATTCTTGATGGAGAATATTTTCATGAGTGGAAAAATGAAATGCTTGAGATTTTCAATGAATATCATTTGAGAAAGTATATTGCTAGCCCTTGTGCACCTCATGTTGATCCCATGCATCCTACCCTTGATGAGTCAATTGACATGATTCACAATCTTAGAACTGTTAATCTTATCACTAGAGGCTTGCCTAGAAACTTGATTGGATGTTTCCTACTCTTAAGTGTGCCTACGCCATATGGAAATTTCTTCAGGAATGCTTTCCAAATTATTCCTTGAAAGATCTAGATGAAATCCTCCATAAGTCTATTGCCTTCATTAAGATGAGTTCCAATGATCCCAAATTTGGTAACTGCTTATTTGAGCTTACTAATCTTACGAGTGCCAAAGGAGATGTTGGAATAATTAGCAATATCATTTCCAGAGCTATTAGAATTCATAAAGATAACTATAGAAATGATCATTTATCTAATGAATCACCCTCTCTAGGAATTGATCAATCACAAGGTGATGTTGAACATGGATACTCTGATGAGGATGATGATGACAGTGAGTATGATCTTAATGATGCAATGAGACACTTTGGCCTTATGGCAAATCTTCGCGGCTACATGGCTGGAGGAAAGGAATGGGTTCTTGATAGTGGATGTACTAATCATATGACCGGAGATAAAGATATGTTCCGTGAGCTTGCTGAAAATGACGACCCTCGAAAGTATGTCACCTTTGGTGATAACTCAAAGGGTAAGGTGGTTGGCCTAGGTAAGGTGGCCATCTCACATGATAGCTCCATACAAAATGTCATGCTCGTTGAATCTCTTGGCTACAATTTACTTTCAGTGTCTAGACTTGCTGATTTCGGTTTCAATGTCCTATTCACTGAAGTAGATTGCCAAGTGTTTCGTAGAGATAACCATAAAATGGTCTTTACCGGTAGACGCAGAGGAGATCTTTACATTGTTGATTTCACTAAAAAGGCTCAGCCTAGAACTTGCTTAATTGCTAAATCCTCTAAAGGTTGGTCATGGCATAGACGATTAGGTCATGTTGGTATGCGAAACCTTGACAATCTTATTAAAGAAAATCATATCCTTGGAGTAAAAGATGTTATATTTAACAAATATAGACTTTGTAGTGCTTGTCAGGCAGGGAAACAAGTTGGAGGAAGTCATCGTGCGAAGAACATCATGAGCACGAGAAGACCACTCGAGCTACTTCACATGGATATTTTTGGTCCTAACGCTTACACTACAAAAAAAAGACACATCCGTGACATTTTGGGCCGAACGAAATTTTTTCCTGTCATACATATGTCACTTCTATGACGATAATTGTGACAAAACCCGGTATCATCATAGATGTGGTGGGATCCTACTTCTATGACAAAAAAACATGACAGAAAATGGGCTTTTCGTCCTGGGCGGGCCGGAGACGCATCTGCATGACATTCTTTGGGCCGTCCATGACGGAAAAAACCGTGGTAGAAGCGAGGGGGAGGAAAATTTCGGGGAGTTCCCGGTTACGGTGGGAGGTCGGGGGCCGAGCGATGCGCGTTTCTCTCGTACACGTACGCGCGTGTGTGCGAGGAGTTGGCTCTAACTGAACCCGAGCGAGGCGTTGGGCTCTAACTGAACCCGAGCGATTGCACTGCAGGCTACGCGTTACTGAACCCGAGCGATCGATCAATGGCTGTTAACTGAACTCGATCGAGCGATTCCTTCGCTAGTGCTGCTAACTGAAGTCGATCGATGGGATGAACAGTGAGCGTTGCGGGGGGGGGGGGGGGGGGTTGGATGAATAGTGAGCGGTGGCGTTGCCTCTGGATGAACAGGACCCCATGGTGTGGTGGAGATCTGGATGAACAGTAGACGGTGGAGGGTGTCCGTGGAGGGGTGGATGAACATGACCCCGTGGTGTGGAGGGCTGGATGAACAGTAGACGGTGGAGGGGTGCCCGTGGAGGGGTGGTTGAACAGGACCCCGTGGTGTGGAGGGCTGGATGAACAGTAGACGGTGGAGGGGTGATTGAACAGTAGCCGGTGGAGTAGCGCGTGGTGGAGGCTGGATGAACAGGAGCCCGTGGATGAACAGTCGCAGGTGGAGGCTGGAGGAGGTCGACGGTGGATGAACAGTAGCTCGTGGAGGCCGGAGGGGGTCGACGGTGGAGATGAACAGTATCCCGTGGAGTCCCGTTTTGCGGTACGCCACACCCCTCCCGATGAACAAGACCCCCGTTTCGACTGTAGCACTCCAACACAAGTCCGTTTCCTCTGTTTTGTGGTACGCCACACCCCTCCCGATCAACAGGACCCCCGTTTCGACCGTAGGAGGTCCGTTTCCTCCGTTTTCTGGTATGCCAGACCCCTCCCGATGAACAGGATCCCGTTTCGAACGTGGCCGGTCGAACACAAGGCCGTTTCCTCCGTGCTGCGGTACGCCAGGCCTCGTTTCCATCGCCTGTTCCGTCCAAGCCCTCCCGATGAACACGACGCATTCCGTTGCCTCCCCATGAACACAACGCATTCCGTTGCCTCCCCATGAACACGACGACGACACTGTTTCTCCGTTCCGACCCAGCCATGTACACGAGCCCTCGCCGTACGTATGCGCGAGTAGGCGTTCGAGACCCCGCCCGTATGTACATATACGTGGCCGTATTTTCTTTCTTGCACCCTGGCCGCTGTACGTATGTGTACATGCTACGTGCACGCCTCTACTATGACACGTGCGCGCCTCTACTACAACACGTGCGTGCCTCTACATCAATCAGTATGTACGTACACGTTCGCGACCAGAATGACAACGCTACGTACGCTTCGACCAGGTGGGTCCCGACTGTCAGGCACTTCCTTGCCTGCGAAGATGTAGCTGGTCGGTCCCAACAGTCAGGGGGCGAATCGTTTTTTTGCCCGAACGCACTTCCTTGCGTGCGAAGATGTAGCTGGTGGGTCCCAGCAGTCAGGGGGAAACGTTTTTTTCGCAAAATACGGTGGCCCGTCCGGTGGGTCCCGCTGCCAGGTGGAGGAATAATTATTTTGCACGTAATAAGGAGGCACTTCCTTGCTGCGGCCATGGACCCAGCTGTCAGCCTCTCCACGTACAGTCCACGTCCGATGGAAGCCGTTCCTTGACCACGTTGACCACGCCGCGCCAAGAGCACTAGGGCGGTGGACGACGGCGAGGCCTAGGAAGGGGACGACGCGGAGTCGGGGAAGACGCGGCAGTGGATGCCCACACGTAGAGGAGTACGAGGGTTCACTGGTTCGCTGCGGTGTGAGGTTGCCGTCGCCGCAGAATAACAGGGGCTGTGGGTGAGTAGAGGGATGGCCTGGCCAGCGGTGGGAGTAGTAGGGGCGGTGAGGCCTCCGCCGCATCGCATCCGGCCACGGGAGGCAGTAGCACGAGGCACGACCGACTCTGGTTTGGGCGGCTGGAGCAAGAAGACCAGAGGTTGAAGAAGCACTACAGCCGTTGGATGGACATTGTACGGTCACTGGAGCTAGAATCGTGCATATTGACTAAGTCGACAAAGCCCTCCGTCCCCGTCAACTTAGTAGGCCCACAAGTCAGCCTCCCACCAAGGTGGGTCCCAGCCAGCAGGGGGGTATTCATTTTTTTGAGCATAATAAGGAGGCACTTCCTTGCGTGCGAAGATATAGCTGGTGGGTCCGAGCTGTCAGCGGCGGTAACATTTTTTTCGCGAAATACAGAGGCCCTTTCGGTAGGTCCCTGATGTCAGGGGAGGAATCATTATTTTGCGCGTAATAAGGAGGCATTTGATTGCGTGCGGCCAGGCCAGCTGTCGACCTCTCCATGTACAATCCACTTCAGATGCATGTCGGTCGTTGACCACGTTGACCAGGCCGCGCTGAGAGCACCAGGGCGGTGGACGACGACGAGGCCTAGGAAGGGAACGACACGGAGGCAGGGAAGACTCGGCAGCTGTTTCCCACGCGAAGGGGAGTACGACTGTGCGAGGGTTTACTGGTTCGTCTGCCGTCGCCGGAGAATAACAGCAGGTGTGGGTGAGTAGAGGGATGGCTAGGCCAGCGATGGGAGTACGGTGGGGCGGTGAGGCCTGCATGGCAGCAGAGCTGGCCGTGGGGAGGAGGGAGCAGGCAGTCCCGCCGGCTCCTGTTTGAGCGGCTGGAGGAGGAAGAGCAGAGATTTAAGAAGCACGCCGGCTGTTGGATGGCCATCCAACAGTCACTGCTTGTGCGTCAACCTTTTTTAGGAAAGCCTCAAATCTGTGGAAAACATCATACAGCCCATCTGCCATTATTTCTAATAATTTACAGCCCATTTGCTAATTATTAAGGTTTTTTTGGAGCCCATATTCTTTTTGTTAGCATTACAGCCCATATTGTGGCCACTGTTAAAAAATTATACAAAATTTTGCATATTTCGGTGCGGTCCGAACTGTTTTTAATCCCGAAATTTCGACTCACATTCAAACTGATTTTAAAAATAAATGTATATCAATATAAAATCCAACAAATTCTCCATGCATAAAAATTAATGTAATTTCAAATCTCGAAATGAAGAAAATATATTTAAAACTAATTGCCGGTTTGATGTGTTTTAAAAATGTACAGCCCATTTCTCATTACTGATGGGCCATTTTCTCAGCTAGCCGAATGAAAGCTCTCCTCGTCTTGAAAGATTTGCAGCCCAACAGGCCTGACAAAGTGACTTACTTGGCAAATCACAAAAAAACTGTGTGGTCGTGGACCCAGCTGTCAGCCTCTCCACGTATAGTACTCTTCCGATGGAATGTCGTTGACCATGTTGACCACGCCGCGCCGAGAGCACCAAGGCGGTGGACGACGGCGAGGCCTAGGAAGGGGACGACGCGGAGTCGGGGAAGACGCGGTAGTGGATGCCCACGCGGAGAGGAGTACGAGGGTTCACTGGTTCGGCTGCGGTGTGAGGCTGCCGTTGCCGCAGGGCCTGGCTAGCGGTGGGAGTAGTAGGGGGCGATGAGGCCTCATCGGCAGCACAGCCAGCCACTAGAGGCAGGAGCAGGCGGTCTCCCCGGTGCTGGTTTGGGCGGCTGGTGCAAGAAGAGCAGCGATTGAAGAAGCAGCAGGACCGTTCGATTCAAATCCAACGGTTACTGCTGCTAGAATCATTTGTTGACTAAGTTGACAAGCCCTGCGTACGCGTCAACTTAGTAGGCCCACAGGTCAGCCTCCCAACCGGTGCGCCCCAGATGTCAGTGGGAGGAATCATTTTTTACACGTAATAAGGAGGCAGTTGATTGCGTGCGGCCAGGCCAGCGGAGGGAGTAGGGTGGGCTGGGGAAGCCTGCGCAGCATCACAACGGGCCACAATAGGAGGGAGCAGGCAGTCCCGCCGGCGCTAGTTTAGGCGGCTGGAGCAGGAAGATCAAAGATTGAAGAAGCACGTCGGCCGTTGGATGGACATCCAACACTAACTGCTGCTAGAATCGTGTGTTCACTCACAAAGCCTTGCGTAAACAAGTCAGCCTCGAAATCTGTGGCGTGTACAGCCCATTTGCTATTATTTTTATAATTTTTACTCATTTTCTAATTCATATGGAATTTATTGCAGCCCGTTTTCCATTTTTAGAATTGCTGGCCATTTTCTGGTGAGTACGAGGGTCAAAAAATTAACTAAATATGTGGAAAATTTTGAAAATTCGCAAATTTTTGCTGGGAACGAAATATTCTTAATCCAAACATTAATAGCCATACTAAAACAAATTTAAAAATAAATTAGTACTATGTCATGTTAAATCCAATAAAATACGTATAAGGTTTCAGTGAAGAACAAAAACAAAAAAAGGAACTTATATCCCATTTGCTATAATTTTTTTTGGAATTTTCAACCCCTTTGATATTACTTTTAACAGACATTAACCATACTCTTAAGCCAGGCCGGAATGCATGCCTCCTCGTCTTGAAAGATTTGCAGCCCAGTAATTCGGAGAAAACAAATAGGCCTAGCTTGGGTATTCTTCAAAAAGAAATATTGGGCTACCTATTTTCCCAAAGAACTGGTGCATGAGCATTTAGCTTTATTATTTATTTATTTACTTATTTATGTTTAGGGGACCATGAGCATGTACCTAGGCCGGATTCATGTGAGAGCCTCCCTTCCAGTTAATTATGGGCTTCTCTATTGGGCCTTCATCAGTGGGCTGCATGTTATCAACAAGTGGAAAATGTGTTCCGAGTTTCAAAAAAAAAATGTTCCGTATGATAAATAGTATGCGCTACGTACGGTACGGGGCACTAAAGGATCGAAACGTGCAACGACTTCCAAAACATTGTGTTTGTCGTTCTAACAACATATTTATTCAACCAACAGACGAAATATACTACTGATTGTACATTGAAAACAGCAGCAGCAGCAACCAGGGCTGGGGGTGCAACAGAAGCAGTAAGTAGGCCAGAAGAGTGAAGACGCAACTCTCTCTTCCAAACCAAACATCAGCCATCATTACAAAAGGGCTACTAAAAAAGAACAAGTGTATGCATCAAACTAAATAAAGATCCTACTACACCAAGTGTATGCATCTAACTAACTGGCTCAGTTAGACGTTACTATTTTTTTTCAAAACGGAGGCAAAAGAATTGCCTCGTCGATTAATTAAGAAGACGAGAATTGCCTGGTTAATCTACGGAAAATTGGGCTAAAACCGAAGACGTTACTATTTATTAAGCTACAGTGGAGTCGCAGATGGAGAGGAGTGGAAAACTTCACTGGTTCGGGTGCACGGCAGCACAGCCGCGGTGGTTAGAAGGGAAAACATAAATTGGACACAACATTACTTTTATAAGAGACCTGCGTTCTATACCCCACAGTAGGATACTAACAAGTTCACACACAAATACAATAGAAAAGGCAAACATTCATATCAAACTCAGGTTCACAGGACACGTTCATATCCATAGCCAACATTCACAATCAACAACTCAAAAGATTCATATATACACAAGCTCAGCATATCTATGCATCCAAATGATTGATAGATCACACGACAATATTCATACATAATTTACAAAAAGATTCAGATATACGCATGTTCAGTATGTTTATGCATCCAAATGATTGAGATCACAGCCAATATGATCCATGGACGAACTTTAATTACCTAGGGTACAGACTGGTAAATGGTGTTCAATCGGAGGTACTTCTTGCTAAAATTAGTTCTTGTACGAGTAAACTTTCGAGTAGATAAGAGGCAGCACAGACAATCTGAACTTTGCTTGTAGGTTTATCCTCAAATAGTGGCCTCGTGCCCAGGGAGGTTTGAGCAACTTGGCCACTACTTTCATCCAACCAGTTTACTGGGTCATCTTGGTCCTGTATCTCGCCAAAATTCTACATTGAAGACGAGAAAGGAGGTGGTTGAGAAAATGAACCACCCAAATTTTTTGTGCAGTTCAACTGAAATGGAGCATCCTTGGCGTGCAGACTGATTAAGTGCCAGATGAATATACACGTCAACCAACTTGTGTGGAATCTTTAGACTCCATGCCATATAGTTCGCTACCATATGTGCCGATAACCAAAAGGCACAAGTTGGGACCAAAGACTGGACTGCGTTTTTCTGGGCTATGCACCAAGCAATATTTTTGGCGTTCACTCTCCTAACACTTGGAGTTTGTTGGTTGACACCGGTTGATACTCGAATGAATATAGGCACTTCTTGTCAACATCGATGCTTGTCTGAGTGAACTTTGGAGTACATAGCAGTAGCATAAGTACCTGTCCATCTGATCATTTTGTGCAGTTCTACTGAAATCACCCGATGTAATGATTTGCTTGCGAGTTCAGGCTCCAAATTACTCTTTTATGAAATCGGCAAACAGTAGCACAATACCAAATTAGCAATACATATGATAGGCACAATAATCAGGATAAAGACCAGTACCAACCTGTGTGAGGTAGCATATCAATTACTATTTCCTTTGACTGGAAGCCGAGATAAGCCAAGCGACTGATAGCAAAGGAAGAAAGCATGCGGAGTTTAGCAACTGACAGGAAAGGACGAAAGCTGTCGAGGCAATGAAGCACCCAAAGTTTTTGTGCAGTTCCACCAAAATCGAGCATCCCTGTTGGCACATATATTGAAAGAGTGAGATTACTGTAATAGTGGGACTAGTTTATGAAACATACACTAACAAATAGAAGCGCCCTCATTATCTTAATGGGTAAAGTTAGCAACATAGTAGTCTTGCTTAAAGAGAGGTATTAGTTTATTTAATCAGTGCCAATTAGCTCAACTCAACACTCAAAGCATTGCCATTTATCATAGGTTGCAAAACTTTAACGTGCAAAGATAAAGGAGTTTCTCATGACAGTAGCATGATACAAATAGAGATGACAGCAAACTAATTGGATGAAGGCCTTAGACCCGTACCAACCTGAGAAAAAAAGCTTATTGATGATAAAGCACTCACTGGAATCACACAATAGTATATATTTTTGTGCACTTCAAATGTATGGTTGAAATCACTCTTGTTTACCAGTGCTGAGATTATATCAAAAGATTATCAAGAACTTCCAGTAGAGTTAAAGCACTGGCTGGGATACAGTTCATTGTATTGTCTTGTGTAGTTCCATTTAATGTATGATTGGCACAACATGATCCCTGTTTGCACAAGTAGGAACAAGGTGAAACCTTCATTAGCTTAGTGAGAAAGGATAGGAAGACATTAGCATATTACTCAACCAGTAGCATCAAATTCATGATGGACAATACGCAAAACATTGCCTCATTGAACCAATGGCAATAAATTGACATGCAAAACAATAGCACTATTATGTCATGACACTAATAATATTCCCTCCCTGCTCCACCACATGATTCACCTCCATAGACAAACATACACACGTACATGATTCAGCATAGGGTCCTACTAAAGATTTGTTTAACTCCAACAGGAAAATTAGGCGGTAATAAATTAGTGGTACTTAAGTACTCCTAATTAATTAAGTAAGACAGCAGAAGTGGAAGGGCTCCCTGGAGGATCGTCTCACATGTAAGGTAGTCATTGCCGGAGCCCTTGAATGGCCTCGACTTGAGGCCTCTAGCTTCAGCAAGATCGCCTTGGCACTGTTTATTCTTCTTCTTCTTCTTCTTCCTCTTCATGCTCTATTTCTCTTTCTCCTCACCAGTTGGTGAAACCAAGTACATGATTGGCCTTCTAATTCAGAATTGGTTTTGTCAGTGAGGGAGTACAAGTGTACTAGTAAAAAACAACATTATTTTCTCATGGCAGTCAGAAAATAGAGATGAACACATGCATTAAATATCATTCTTACCTAAAGGAAGGTTATGGCGCCAATATGGATGATGAGGATTGAACACAGTTCTCCCTCTGTGCAGTTCCACCAAAATGAACCAACTGTTCCATTCTGACATTCCAGTTAAACAACACAAAAGTCGCTTCTTTTAAGAAGAGTTTTGTGCAGTGCACCAAAAGGTCACAACAGCAACCAGGTGAATTGGATATCCCTGTTTGCACAAAAAGGCACAGAGGAAACAGTCAGAGTCTCAAACAATTACAGGCAAAAACATTTGGCTAAACTTGTCATGGCTTATAACAGTGGGTGCACCAGCAGTCCAGCACCATGTACGTAAATAGGGGCATAAAGTGGTGATTCATAGTTTGTTGCCCCGAGAAACAAACATCCAAGAAACATATCTGGGTTGGTCCCATTTTTGTTCACTCTAGCCACCTACTCCTATGTGTGGATAGCAAATCTAGTCCTGGTCATACCACTGTGTACAGCGTTACCCCTATATTTCCCTTTTCGACCAAGAGGCCAGTTGGATGACCAGTCTGTACTACTTTCACCCCTTTCCTTCCTGTTTGTACCATGTCCGATGTACATACTAAATTCCCCCACCCCCACTTTATTTCTTGTTTGAACCAAGTACTCCCTCCGTCCGGAATTACTTGTCATCAAAATGGATGTGTCTAGAACTAAAATACATCTAGATACATCCATTTCAATGACAAGTATTTTCGGATGGAGGGAGTACAAGATTCGACTCCATGAAGTAGCTTTACCTCTAACAATAGAAGAAAAAAAATGTGACGTTGGACCATCCGATCGAGAGGGGCTGACAGGTAGAAAATGATGCACATGCAGCGACGTAGCAAGCTAGGGAAGTAGAGCTAAGGCGGTTTCGAACGAAGATATACCTGAGGGTCGTCGGGATGTGGATAGGTGGGCGGCGGGAGGCCGGATCCGCCCACAGGCAACGACGAAGGGATCGGAGGACCTGCCGCGCTGGTGCTCGACCAGAGATAACGGTGCGGCCGGCAGTGGGTCTTCTCCCTCGCTGTCGACGACGGCCTAAACGCTGCCCCTCCTCCTGTTCACCGGCGGAGGGGGATACGTCCGGATCTGTAACTAGCGGTGAGGATAGAAAGCCAGTGTTTTTTGAAGGGAGAAAGACAATGTTACTACCCCTATCTTGTTTAAATCTGGAGAGGATGAGAGTGTGTGAATAGAGCAACCCTAGCAAGCAAGCGTGGAGGCTCCGGCCTATATATACGTAGTGAGCAACCCTAGCAAGCAAGCAACCCCTATCTTCGTCAACTCGTACAAGACCGAGAAATTTCATTACTACAGCGCCCTCTCCCTCACGGACTGAGCTCTGGTGCCTTAACTGCACCTGCCTTTGGCTGCATGACAGGAGGGCCAACCACCTATTGGGCCCACCTGTCATGGACGCAAAGGCAGGAGCAGTAAGTTAAAGCTTTCGCTATCCCTCCCACACGAGGTGGACGGACATGCAGCAGTGCATTCAATACTATAGAAGTAGGAGTAATCATTATTGTTCATCTTCTCGAAGAGGCGAAGAGCCAAGCGCAACCCGAACGTGGCAGTTGCGAATGCTCGCGTGGTGCGGTTCCTTGGAGTACTAGCCTGGCTCTTGCATGAGACAAAATTGCTATTGTTTAACAATTAAACTCCATTATCCATTGGTTGATACTCATTATGCATAGGTCCACGCGCTTAGCACCGTTTCCTCCTAGGGTCACCAATGTTTATTTGCTAATTAATAGCATTGCATGCAATGAACTAGCCATTGCAAGTCATTAAAAGCATGCACACCTCTCATCTCTTATTGGTTGATATGTCAAGAAACAAGAAACAAGGTAGAAGTTAATGCACCGCGCCTAAGTGTTTTGGGACTATTTGGTTTTCATAAGGCTGGTCATAGTGGGGAGTAACTTAGACTAGTGTCATGCATATGACACTAGCCTAAATTACTACCTTCATAATGCAAAGTAACATAATAGTAGTATTTTAGATGGCTTCATTTATTATCTTGTAGACTCATCTTATCTTGAAAAGCGCTATGTTACAGTAACATATTATGTTACCACCTCTCATTAATTACTTGCCACATAAGCAAAAAATTCTTGGAGTGCGCTATGTTACTAGCTAAGGCTGCCTGTAATGGGAGTATCATAGGTAGTATCATGCATGCCAACTAAGCAATTTTGATGAAGTGGCATAGAATTAAATGAAGAAAGAGAGCCTTGAGTATCATATTATGATACCGTATCATATTAAATGATGTGCTACTTTGTGTCATGCATGGCAATAAATGTAGTCATCTATGATACCAACATATGATACTATGCATTAGGGACGTAGTATCATAGACTAGTATCATATGCATGATACTAGTATATGATACTCCCCATTACAAGTAGCCTAAGTTACTCCCACTATGGCTAGCCTAAGATGACTTAAACACCTAGAAGAAGGGAATAGTATAGCCCTGTAAACCGGAAAGGAGTATTTGCCTTTCTAGAGATTTCAACAAGTGACTAGACTACACTGTGTGCAGTACTCCCTCCCTTTCGGTTTATAGGGCTCAAATCTCAAATCTCATGAACCAAGGCATTTTGCGATTGGAGGAATGTATCTCGTACTTTACAAAACTACCCTAATTAAACTCATGCATTAATTACGTAGTTCTCTCCTTTTCCTCTCTGCCTTGGTCGCGGTGCACAATATTGAGCACTCCTATATGACTAGCCGCTCTATCTACATGCGGGACATTTCAAAGCATCCAGGCCCGCGTGCCATCCACCAAATTACAGCGAGGTGCTACAGTCGAGACTCACCTGTAACCCCGGTGTGGCCATCATTACCCGTCATATCACAAAACCCACACCTTTACCAGCAGTGGTAAGGTGGCCTCCAAGCTGGACTGGACGAAGCAACCATCATTTCACTAGAACGCTCGTTCAAGCCCTTTCTTCCCTTTCTTGAAGAAAACCTCACTCCAAGCTACTCATTTTGCCATTTTTCTTCTGTACCGACGAAGGAAAGGTGGGCGAATCAGTTATGCTGCTATATTTTCATTCCAAGAATCTTCTTTTTGCGAAGCACCGACCGATTCTCACATCCTATTCTTTTCCCGTTTTCATTGCGATTGTGGTTTCCTTTCTATCGCTTTTTGTTTGTCAGTTCATTGATGGATCCTGGAGCACTAGGCAAAGAGTTGCCAGCGGACAACCCACTGGAGACAGCGATCTCCAGGAAGCGAGCACCGACCAACGAGTTGACCATGTTGGCGGGCCAACCCATGGAGACGAAGAACTCCAAGAAACAAGCATTGGCCAAAGAGTTGAGGACGTTGGCGGACGAACTCCTCAAAGGAAGTTGGAAGAACGGCAAGGGCCCCACCGTGCCTACCCCAGGAACTCTGATTGCCACCTATGTGAGGCTGAAGACTGAGTTTGAGGAGATAGTCGCCGTTGAGAAGCAGTATTCCCCTGGCAAGGTGATGGCCCCCATCGAGGACGAGGAGATGGCCCCCGGAGGGATGAGATCCCCGGGTGAGCTGCACAAGGTAAAAAATAACGGCTTATTACCATAGTTGGGGTTTTTGATAATTTGCAATGTGCTTGCTAATATGTTAGGGTTGTGCAGGTGCCGGTGGACGTCCTTGATGATTCCGATGTCGTGGCCCGTCCTGTTGGCATCGCCCCGGAGATTGATTCTGATGCCGTTGTCCATCCTGTGGACATCGCCCTAGAGATCGATTCCGATGTCGCGGTCAGTCCTGCAGACATCGCCCCAGAAATCGATTCCCATGCCGCTGTCCGTGCTGTGGTCATTGCCCGAGAGATCGATGACAAGAAATAGTTGGTTGGGCTAATCCTTCAGGGTAGTTTGCATTGCCCTGTGTTTAATTACCAGAACGATGCGTGTTATCAAACCATCTTAGGGCTAGTGCACTGTCTTGTGTGGGCGGATCTTGCTACTTTTGTTTGATAGTGAATCATGCGATGAATCATGCGAACCCTCTCCGAGTTATGGAAACAGATGTATCCTCACCAGCTTTTGATGTAATATATGGCATGATTAGATGTAAGTTTGAACTGTTTATCATATCAGCAGGGCTTGTTTGATGATTCTTGGTGTTAGTAGGCTAGCTACTGTGCGAGCTATAGTACTTGCAAAACACTCACCGAAGAGAAACGTTGGGGCTGATGAGCTCGTGGTACGCTTATACTTATCCCTCGTCGATCGACCAATAGCCCTAGCTCCTAAAATTGTAGGCTTAGCGATCGATGACCTAGGCAGGCTAGTTTGGCCTAGTGGGTTTCAGTGATATGACGTGCAACACAAAATCATAGCAGTGCAGAGACGTACTCCCTCCGTTCCAAAATAGATGACCTAGGCAGGCTAGTTTGCCCTAGTGGGTTTTAGTGATATGACGTGGTACAGTGCCGTCCAGTCTTCGCGTGTGGTAGCAGTATTGCGGGTACAGTAAGTTTTCTTGAAGAAGAGGAATTCAATGAAGTCATGATGGTTCCTTCGTCCGAACAACTTACAGGGGGAAAGGTTGGGCCTGCGATACGACTGGGGTAGACCAGGATAATTTTGTGCATGGCAGGTGGACCAGGATGGTCGACGTCCCACATGTCGGCGGACGAAAGTATTCTTTCCGATATAGAGAACGAGCAACGAGTATTCATTGTTTATTTTCGATGAAAGCTATTGTCTCCACTGTTACGACGGAGGAGTGTGAAACACGGCAGCCCAGTGAACTTGGCATGTGCACCACTCCCTCCTTCCTCATGTAATGCCCAGGTTACAGCCTTTTCTCACTTTCTTTCTATCTATTTCCTCTCAAATGTTTTTTACCTTTCTTTTTTAAGACACAATTGTTTTTATGCCTTTTTAGAATTATTTTTTATACCTAGGAGCACGTGTAGAGACGGTCTCTTGCAGAGCCCACTCCTTGACTTTGTCAATGCCTCTCTCTCCTCCACATAAGGAGTACTACTGTACTTGCTATGCATGCATGCGGCGGGCAACTGGCGTCTTGAGGGGCCAGGGCAGTGAGAGCGGGCTCCGGACTCTAGCATAATTTTGGGTTTTACAATATTTCTTTCTCCATTGACAGGTAGGCCCGCATAGATAGATAAAGAACACAAGCTGATGAGGCGCATGCGGACTGTTTGACTGGTCAACCAGACAAATATGGAGCTATACGCTGAGCCAGTGACTGTATAATCACCATATCTCATATACAATGATCAAAGTGAGCTATCAAGACAAGTCCGATGACCGCCAATGCATTTTACTCGGTAATAAATGACCAGGATTGAAGGGGAATCCAAATTTTCTTCGTCTTCTGTCTTTGAGCTCTTGACAAACCAATGCACTATACGGCTGTCCGGCCACTCCACCCCAGAGCTCTCACCAAGCGTTGTTCATGCCACCGCGCTGCACACTAACCGGTAAGGCAGCGATGGCATCCCGCCGCGTCGAGTTCCTCGCCGTCCACGACTGCACACAAAATGGTAGGGAAGCGATGGCATCCCGCCGTGCCGAGTTCATCGCCGCTTGCGACCTCACAACTATGTGGGAGGAATTTGAAGATGCCAAGACCGAATGGGCGGTAGAGCAAGAGGCGGCCAAAGCCGCACAGAGGGAGCGGAAAAGTCAGAAAGCACTCAAGAAAAGAGAGGCCCGCCGCCGCAAGAAAGAAAAGGACGCACGCGCTGCTGCGGAGAGGTCGACGGAGATCCAAGCACGGTGGGGTGTCATCGACTAAGCTGGGAAGGAGAACGACGATGTCTGGCCAGCATGTGAGAAGTAGTAGTACTAGTAGTTAGTTAGTGTGTGTGTGTGTGTGTCTGAGTACGAGCATGTACCAGTACTACTAGTTACTACTGTAGTTTTTAGAGCAAATTACCAGTACATTAGCCTAGACTAAATGGAAAAATTCCTATCCTAAGCATCAAATGGCATCTCTTTCTCTATAGGAATTGAGATGCATGTCATCTCACTTCCTATGATTTTCATATTCCTATCCTATGAACGAAAGGAGGCCTCTGTTGGAGTAACTACTGTAGCTAGTAGTACTGCTGGTACAGTAGTTTTCTTCAAGAAGCGGAATTCAACGAAGTCATGATGGTTCCTTCGTCCAAGAAACTTCAAAGTGGGAAGTGGGCCTGTGATTTGACGGCTCATTAGTCATTGTTACTGCGGCGCGACAACCTGGGTGACTCCCTTGGAGTTCTGCGTGCATGGCAAGTGGACCAGGATGGTCGACGTCCCACATGTTGGCGAACAGAAGTATTCTTTCCGATATCGAGGAGCAAGGAAACCGCGTGGTGTAGTATCATTGCTGATTGGTTCGCAAAAAAATAGTATCACTGCCGATTTATAATTATTTTTTGTTTTTGATGAATGCTAGCGTTTCAACTCTTACGACGAAGGGTGCCAAACACGGCACGTGCTTGACGTCCCACACGTCAGCGAAAGGAGCGTCTCCACTTCTTCCACTTTTGGGTCGGAGACCACACGTAGTAGTACTTAGTGGTATGAATGAACGATACAAAGTGTGACCTGGAGACAAAGACACGTCTAGTTGGAAGGTCTCGGGGCATACATGTAAACAAATATAAAAGTTAATATGTGCCTCCAACTAATATAGTAGTAGTAGAGTACTTAGGCACGTACTCCATAACATCACCATGCATTGCATGTACAACATTTAGTGGTAGTACATAGTAAGAGACAAATGCCTCCCAAGAGTTCCCTTCTCGACCTACTTTTGTGTGTTTGGTAGAGTGTATGGAGGGTGCATGAGTCCACACTAGTTTAGCACAAATACACTAGAAGCATGCATGAAGAGGGGTGTTGAGTTGAGCATGCATGAAGAGGGAACAACTATGCTGAGACGAGAACGCAACCAAACACACCCTATATGCCACACATGTTCATTCCATTTGTTCCTTTCTACTTCACTTACTGCGCTACATTACTCAGGTTCGTACGTCCACTCATGGGTACATGTTCGTCTCGTAGTTCCAGTCCCACGTGTTCTTCATATAGATGGAACGATCCTTGCATAACACGTGCACCTTGATGCTAGATGTCTCGCGCATTGGCAAACGGATGAACAAAGCTCACGTAAAAAATAGAGTGGAAGAACATAGATTCCGAACGACCGAGAAGGAGCAAGGAACCTCGTGGTGGAGCGTCTGCACTCATAATATTTAATATTATTCAGCGATATAAAATTAACCAATCATCTCCACAGTGGACTGGAAGAGTACGAAACACGGCAGCCTAGTGTAGTATCATACTAGTACATGGCTAACCCACGCTATCACCATATTTCTTGGCTTCCATGCGACACCTATCTCTAGTAATCCAGCAGCCTGTACCACTTCTCCCTCCTCGTCTCTATCAAAGTGCGGCGGGCTGGCGTTTCTGCCATCTATTGAGGTCGGTTAACTATCACATGTTAGCGACATGCCAAGAGCATTCTAAAAAAAAATTCCTTTCACGTTCCGTTTTCAAAAAGAAAAAAAATCCTTTCACGTACGAATTTGCCTGTATGCTTTAAGCAACCTGCATGTCCTATACTGCTCCTGTTTGATACTCTAACTTAGCTAGAGGTTAGACTAACTCATGACTAACCCTGAACCAACTGTAGCCAAAAAGGTGTTTGGGTGATAGGGTTAGATTGACAATAAATGCACTTCATGGAGAGAGAAAAGTGATTTTTCAGTGGTCCCAATGAGAACTATCTCCAGTTAGCACCTCTTGGGTGAGATAGTTTTTTTGGTGGGTTCGGTGCAACTTGATCCAATTTAAACCCTCATGCTTGGATATTTTAGGGCTATTTGAGCCCCAACTAGCTCAAACTAACTCTAACCCATGGATCCAAACAGGGCCTATGGCCAGTCTCGACGGGGAGCAGTCGTGTGCACCGGGAAGCAACGCTCTCTCGGCCATCGCGCCACTTCAAAGCCGACGCCAGTGAGAGGTCACCTCCGCTCTGGCCGGGCATTAATGAGGCACTGACGCTCTAGGGGGACGCTGACTGTTTCACGTGGGAAGCCCGCGCTAGCAAGGGAGTATAGGTTTTGAACCGTTTCAGGTGTAGTACTGGTAGTTTGCAAAACTACTCAATTATTGCACTCAGTTTCTTAAGAAATTGTGGTAAAAACGTTACTCCACAGCCCGCTTCCCTTCTCCTTCCTCTTCCACCGCCCGCGCACGTCCGCGGGAAGCGACCGGTCAACCCTTATATAGGAGTGCTAGCACAAAAAGATGCATGCATGACCACTAAAATTTTCATATTAAAGCGCCGCTCCGGCGGGAGTATGGCATATGTTGTTACCTTCGGCCAGCCCATGGCTACTGGGCGACGGCGACCAGAGAAGAGGCGGCGGGAGGGGAATGAATGCAGCTACAATTTGGGTTCATCTTCCGGCTTAAATAAATGCGCAGCATCACGTGTACCCGCGGGTGCACAAATTGTAACATACGTGTCTGCTTAAGTGGGCGTCACGTAACTGGTGTGTGTGTGAGAGAGATTTTGGGAGACAGAGTGCATGTGTGCGACTCTACTCTTCGGACATGTACTCAACCTTTTGCATCGGGATATAAGTATAATGGTATTTACTTTAGCTAGTGATTTACGTGGCCATGTTAACATGGTTGTGTCAAAAAATTTCACTTCCCGCTCGTGATTTGCGTTATATAATTACAAGCAAGATTCTTGTGCATTGCATGAAACATCAATATGCATTTTTTTACAGAACACATGTTGTGATTGACCCATGCAGGAGTAATCCCATGTGTAAAAACTAGTGATATCTCAAGAATTTTATCGGAAAACTAGTATCTCGAGAATGTCATCGAAAAAAATGAAAGATGAGAGATAAGGCGAGGAGGAGTGGAGCGTGGTGGTGACTGGTGGTCGGAATGGGTGGAGGCATGGGGATGGACGGCGCCGGCAGGCGGCAGCGACCACCATGCATGCTAGATTGTTCCAGAGACTTATTCCTTTTTAATTGCTGAGCAATGAGGTTGCGAGAGATAATGATGGAGAGAGGTGCGGGTATCTTTTGTAAAATTATCATAGTTTGCTTTCTATCCTCAGATATAGATCATACGGTCTGTATTACAAGATGGCAGGCACACCATCACCACCAACTCGTTTTTTATAAGGGTACAGACGATAAGTTTGCTGACTACTAAAGTAAAGTGGAATTTGTCCATGTTATGCAAGTAAATAAAGGTGATTGTTTATCATACGGGTAAGGTTGGATGAAGGGTGGTAGGAACAAATGCTCTGCCTAGAGCATGTGTGTGTGAGATGGAGTCTTAGTGAGAGAGAGAGAGAGGAGAGAGAGATGGAGTCTTAGTTTGTGTGTGTGTGAGAGAGAGGGAGAGAGATGGAGTCTTAGTGTGTGTGTGTGTGGGGGGGGGCGTGCGTGCTTGCGTGTGTGTGTGTTTGTGTGTGTGTGTGTGAGAGAGAGAGATGGAGTCTTAGTGTGTGTGTGTTGGGGGGGGGGGTGCGTGTGTGTGTGTGTGTGTCGCGGGGTCCTCTGTGGCAGATGTAATTTAAGTGTGCATGGCTTTCATCATAGAGAGGTGATGTGTATGGCAGAGGCCACCAACAATGGGGTGCGAGAGAGAAAATGCGCGTAGAGAGGGGAGAGAAGGTGTGTGCGCGTGAGAGGAGTCGACTTCGAGAGAACGTGTTTGTTCGAGAGACACCAAGGAAGACTACTATATATCGATGGTGCATGATCTGCAATCCAGTGGTGTCGTGAAGCTGCCAACTCCTTCACAATGTCATTTCCTGCCATGTCTTGACCTGAACAATACCATATTGTGTTAATGCAAATTTAAACTGTGTCACTTTATTCGTCAGTAAGAAATGTGATGAATTGTCAGCACTGATACTTTTATGTGCAAAACCTGTCATCTGTCTGCTTGTTTATCTTTCAGAGTGAGGAAGATATAAGTGTTGAACAAGCACAGTCTCATCATCTTGCTCAGCTGCTTGCGCTGCAGCTCCCCAGCAGGGCTAACCTTTCTTGAACTCTATTGAAGTGCTGTCGGTTTTGTATATTATTTTGTCGGCGTGTTTATTTGCACTGGTGGTGATCTTTGATGCCCAGTGTATGTAATCTGCTGTCTGCTTGTGCTTTATTATCATAGTGGCGAACTTTGATGCCTAATGGATGTAATATGCCGTAATTTCTTTATTGTATAGAATAGGTTTTTTCTTATTCACGATGCTGCAGTTATTTTACTGTATATATATATCCCATCTTCGTAGTAAACCGGCCAAACCGTAAAATTATGGTACATAATTGGGCCGTCATGCAATCACGATGTAGGTTGGGCCTGAAACGTGCCGATCAGCTCACGGGCCGGCAGCAGCCCGAAATGAACCCCGGCCCATGATTGTGCGAATCAAATCATGGGCTTTTAACAGGCCGAAAAATTGTCCCGGTCCTTGTTTGGCCCAATCAGATATCGGCTGCGAGCAGGCCAGATGCAAACCGGGCCGTAGTTAGGCCCAACTATATGACGGGCTTTTAACAGGCTGAAATTAATATAGGGCTGAAATGTTAAATGGGCCCTTAACAGGCCAAAACTAATATCAGGCCGAATTACTAAGTGGGCCTTTAGCAAGTGGGCCCAAAAGCATAGTGTCCAGTTGACGGGCCGAATCTGATATGGGCCATAATTAGGCCCAAAACCTCTTAAAGGGCCGGACCTGATCTGGGCCGTAATTTGGCCC
The DNA here is from genome assembly GCF_056163025.1 of Triticum urartu. NCBI lineage: Eukaryota > Viridiplantae > Streptophyta > Magnoliopsida > Poales > Poaceae > Triticum > Triticum urartu. The sequence goes on from NC_141877.1 coordinate 33,425,947, forward strand.
AGAACGTGGTAGGCTTTTGACGGGCCGGATCTCATATGGGCCACTATTAGGCCCGGAGCGTGGCAGGCCATTAATAGATAATATCAAATATGGGCCAGCATTTGGCCCAAAACATGGCAGCCAGTTAACGGGCCGGCCTACTAAGGTCCTCAAAATCTTGTGGGTCTACAGCTGGGCCGGCCCATTAATGTCGGCGGAATCTCGTGGGCCTTTAGCTGGGCCGGCCCATTATGATCCGCAAGGATTTTGTGGGCCTTTACCTGGGCCGGCCTATTATGGCACACAAAAATCTTGTGGGCCTTTACCTGGGCCGGCCCATTATGGTCCGCGAAATCTTGTGGGCCTTTAGCTGGGCCAGCCCTTTATGGTCCGCAAAATCTCATGGGCCTTTAGCTGGGCCGGCCCACTATGGTCCGCAAAATCTTGTGGGCCTTTAGTTGGGCCGGCCCATTTAAACTTGTTGGGCCGTGCCACGTGTCGACGTATCATAGGCGCCTTCTGTCCAGTGAGTGGATGACTTCTGTCCCGACGATGAGCCGACACGTGTTTCCTCTAGCCAATGATGATTTTACACGTGGAAAATCCCCATTGGTCGGGGCTATTAATGGGTTATCGGATCCAAAACCCGACCTGATAGCTTAACGACGTTCCGTTACGGTGGATGCCACGTGTCGGTCACCCTTGACGAAAGCACTTCTGTGACACGCGATTTATCGTCATGGAAGTGGACTCTTCCGTGATGATAATTTTGGTAACGTCATGGAACACTTCTACGACAGCACAGGTATGACTATCTTGATTCTGTCATAAATTTGTCATGGATGTACATGCATGACAAAAAAGCGACCTACTGTGACAAACACGTATCATCACAGAAGTGTATTTTTTTGTAGTGTTACAAAAGTCTCGGTGGAAATTCTTTTGGTCTAGTTATAGTTGATGATTTTTCAAGATTTACGTGGGTGTTCTTTCTCAATGATAAATCGCAGGTCCAAAAGATCTTCAAAAACTTCGCTAGGAAGGCCCAAAATCATTTTGAAGTGAAAATCAAGAAGGTTCGCAGCGACAACAGAACGGAGTTCAAGAACGCAAATGTGGACACCTTTCCTGACGAAGAAGGGATTTCACATGAGTTCTCGGCTACATACACACCTCAACAAAGTGGAGTTGTTGAGAGGAAGAACCGGACACTCATCGAAATGGAGAGAACGATGCTTGATGTGTACAGGACGCAAAGCACTTTTGGGCGGAAGCGGTTGAGACAACTTGTCATGCAACAAATCGCTTGTATCTTCACAAGCTACTCGGCAAGACAACATACAAGCTCCTCACCGGTAACAAACCATTAGTTGGATACTTTCGAGTATTCGGCTCAAAGTGCTACATTCTTGATAAACATTGTCGTTCTAAAATTGCTCCTAAGTCTCATGAAGGTTTCCTACTTGGTTATGGCTCAAACTCTCACACATACCATGTCTACAACAATTTCACCCGAAAGGTTGAAGAGACGGTAGATGTGAAGTTTGATGAATCTAATGGCTCGCAAGTAGAGCAATTGCTAGTTGATGTAGGAGACAAAGACCCTTCGGAAGCAATCCAAGACTTGTCTATTGGCAAGATTCGTCCAACGGAGGTGAAGGAGAGTACCTCGTCCGTCCAAGTGGAAGCTTCTACCTCACGACAAGGTGAACCAAGAGTTGATACGGAAGCATCCACAAGTGGGACACATCAAGATGAAGAAAACGAGGAAGTGCATCAAGATGAATGCCAACAACCTCCTTCTCCACCATGACAAGAGAACAATAACGTCAACAACGAAGAAGGCCAAGAAGAAGAACAAGATGAAGAAGATGTTCAACCAAGATCCAAGCAAAAGCTTTCACGAGTTCGAGCAAGAATTGCTAAAGATCATCCCGTCGAGCAAATCTACAATGATATCCAAACCGGGAGAATCACTCGCTCAAAAACTCGTTTAGCTAACTTTTGTGAACACTATTCATTCATCTATCGCATTGAACCTATGAAGGTTGAAGAAGCATTGGAAGATCCGGATTGGATAAACTCTATGCATGAAGAGCTACACAACTTTGAGAGAAATCAAGTGTGGACATTGGTTGAAAAGCCCAACAACAACCACAACATCATTGGTACCAAATGGGTGTTTCGCAAGAAGCAAGATGAAGATGGTCAAGTCGTCCGCAACAAAGCACGCCTAGTCGCCCAAGGCTACACTCAAGTCGAAGGTGTGGACTATGGTGAGACATATGCCCCCGTTGCTAGACTTGAGTCCATTCGCATCTTACTTGCCTATGCTAATCATCATGATATCACCTTGTACCAAATGGACATTAAAAGTGCTTTTCTAAATGGTGAAATTGAGGAGGAAGTTTATGTTAAGCAACCTCCAGGATTTGTCAATCCTAAGAAACCTAATCATGTTTACAAACTTCACAAAGCTCTTTATGGTCTTAAACAAGCTCCTAGAGCATGGTATAAATGCTTGACCAAGTTTCTTATTGAAAAAGGCTTTGAAATTAGAAAAATAGATTCTACTCTTTTTACTAAAAGAGTTAATGGAGAACTATTTGTGTGCCAAATTTATGTCGATGATATTATATTTGGATCAACTAACCCTCATTTTAGTGAAAAGTTTGGAAAGCTAATGTCGGAGAAGTTTGAGATGTCGACGATGAGTGAACTCAAATTCTTTCTTGGTTTGCAAATCAAGCAAACTAAGGAAGGCACCTTTGTATCTCAAACAAAGTACACCAAGGATTTATTAAAGAAGTTCAATATGCAAGAATGCAAAGGTATGACTACACCCATGCCTACTAGTGGACATCTTGATTTAACCAAAGATGGTGAACCGGTTGATCAAAAGGTTTATTGCTCTATGATTGGTTCATTGTTATATCTATGTGCTTCACGCCCCGATATTATGCTAAGTGTGTGCATGTGTGCATGATATCAAGCCGCTCCTAAAGAATGTCATCTTAAGGCCGTGAAAAGGATAGTGAGATACTAAATCCATACACCAAACTTTGGCATTTGGTATCCAAAAAGGGCTTCCTTTGATCTTGTTGGCTACTCCGATTCGGACTAAGCCGGTGACAAGGTTGATAGAAAGTCCACTTCGGGTACTTGTCAATTTCTTGGTAGAGCTCTTGTATCTTGGTCCTCCAAGAAACAAAACTCGGTATCCTTATCCACAGCCGAAGCGGAATACATTGCCGCTGGATCATGTTGTGCTCAATTACTTTGGATGACCCAAACTCTTAAAGATTATGGAATATATGTGAAACATGTTCCATTGCTATGTGACAATGAGAGTGCTATTAAAATTGCTCACAATCCTATACAACATTCTCGAACTAAGCATATTGAAGTTCGTCATCATTTCATTTGAGATCATGTTGCCAAAGGGGACATTAATCTTAAGCATGTTCGCACCGATAAGCAATTGGCGGATATATTTACCAAACCACTTGATGAGAAAGTGTTTTGCAGGTTAAGAGGTGAATTGAACATCATTGATGCTTCAAACTTGGAGTAGGAACTCCATTTAATACATGCAAGGCATGAGCCTATGACTAATCCTTGATATTTCTCTTATGTTGACTATCTTATGTCTTGGATATATTTGCACCTTGCATGCTATCTAACCCGTGTAGGTACTTGGATGAATCGAAATCTATGAGATTGCAACTCACTCGCATCTTGAGCAATTTCTATATCACCAAGTCGCTACACAATGGTGGATGAAGACAAGGAAGCATGCAACCATTCAAACATATCCTTTGACAAATTCTATCATGATTGTCATTTTGGATACACAAGTGCTCTTCCTTGCAACAACTAACCCATGTAGGTCAAGTGATGCTCTCAACTCTTGATGAGCTACATCAACCTTGAGCAACCCACACAAGTTCAACTACATGATCATGATCAACACCACCACCCAAGGTATGTTATTCCATCTTAGAGAAGCTTTACTCTAAGTCATGGGATAAAGTAACTCAACAAGATGTGAATACATCAAGATGCTTTAACGAAAAATGGTAACCCCATTTTGAGCTTAAACGATGAGTATGACCAAAGATCAAGTGATCTCACTTGACTCCTAAGTCAATATACTCTAACATAGGTGACTTTGTCACCGCCTAATTCTAGATGAAGTTCTCTTGTGTTCTTTTCTGTGCTCTTGCATTTGTCTCATGCATATTTGTTTCCCTCTTCAAAAAAACTTCATCTAGATTCTTTTCAGTTTCTTCTCTTTTATTTTCTGTTCTGCATTTTCTGCATTAAATTCCTTGCAAATCCTTGTGAGATCTTACTTGTCTAGTGAGCTGAGGTGACAAGTGTTTTCTCTGCGATGAACTCGGTCACACCGGGCTGTTTACTTCGGTCCAACCGAACCCTTTCGGTGCCACCGAAGCACCAAACTCGGTGCTACCGATTTCACTGCAGGAAAAACATCTTGCCACTTGTTTCAGAATTCTTTTTGATCCAGCTTCACTCAATGAATCTTGTCCTCGACCAGCATCCTACTCAAATTGCTGCTTTGTTATGTGACTCAAGGACCAAACCCATCATCACAAAAATCCAGAAGAAGCCTTCTTGGAAATTGATGTCGAAGGGGGAGAGAGAGATCATCACATCAAAGCTTAATCATATCTATAGGGGGAGAGAATACTCTTGGGAAGAAAGAGACCCCAGATGCTTGGTGTTCAAAAGGAGAGAAGTCACATGTCTTCAAGAGGGGAAAGACATGTTCATATTTTCTCGATTGCATTAGCTATGTTTATTTTCTTTGAGATCTATTTTTGCTCTGATTTTCTGTTCCCTATCTTCTCCCAATATCCCATGTTAGATTCAGGGGGAGCAAGACATCTAAGGGAAGGAAATCCTTGAATTTATTGCATATCTTTACCTTTGGGGACATGTCTTTATCCAATAAGGTACTTAGTACTCACTCTACATGTCATCCCAGTCTTGGTACTCTTGTGGTCTCTCTTGTTTGCTCTGGCCAGTAGGTGTATCTGTGTTATCTAACCTTGTTTACGCAGGTTCATCCCATCCTAAGCCAACTCAAGACCACAAGGTAAGTATATGCATCACATTCATGTGAATGAGAATTTCTTGCTGATGTACATACTGTTTGCAAGAAGGACTCATGAGCATGAAGGTACATTTCTCATCTTTTCATCATTTTCTCTGATGCATATAGCCAAGATACATGTAACACATTGCTTACTCTGTTATGTTTATGCATTCACATGCCCCTATATTCCATATTCACATGATTGCATACATGTAGGGGGAGCCTATGCAAGTTACATGTCTTTCCAAAGCTTTACTTACTACTCTTCATATCTTGATCTAAAGCTTTGATGTCTGTTGTCATCAATTACCAAAAAGGGGGAGATTGAAAGCACAAGTGCTCCCTAGGTGGTTTTGGTAATTAATGTCAACATATCTCTTGTTGGACTAACATTTTTATCTAGTATGTTTCAGATAAGTTCAACAGTGAAGTGGCATGGACTAGAGGATGTGAAACCCCTTCAAGATGCTAAGGACAAAGGATTGGCTCAAGCTCAAAGCTCAAGACTCTACATTTTCTATTTTACTGATCCAAGATCACATTGAGTCTATAGGAAAAGCCAATACTATCAAGGAGGGATGAGGTGTTGCTTAATGAGGCTCTTGCTCAAATGCTTAGTGATATGCTCCAAAGTCCTCAACTACTTTATCACATCCACATATGACCTAAACCAAAAGTCAAACTCGGCCCCACCGATTCTTCCTATCCGACGCCACCGAGTTTCAAATGTCATAACCACTGCCACAAACCCTAGGCAAATTGATCTCACCGATAGGGATCTCGGTCTCACCGAGATGGGATTGCAAACTCTCTGTTGCCTATTGCAATAATTTCGGTCTCACCGAAACTTGTGATCGGTCCCACCGAGATTGCAATGTAAACTCTCTGTTTTCCCTTCGTAACGTTTCGGTCTCACCGAAATGAGCGATCGGTCTCACCAAGTTTACCTGATAAACTCTCTGGTTAGCTTATTACCAAATCGGTCTCACCGAGTTTGTGTAATCGGTCTCACCGATATTACGTTATGCTCTAACCCTAATCATATCGGTCCTACCGAGTTGCATGTCGGTCCCACCGAAAACCCTAATGGTCACTAGCTTTGCTGAATCGGTCCGACCGAGTTTACCAATTCGGTCCCACCGAGTTTGGCAAGTTATGTGTAACGGTTAGATTTTGTGTGGAGGCTATAAATACCCCTCCACCTCCTCTTCATTCGTGGAGAGAGCCATCAGAACGAACCTACACTTCCAACTTACTTTTTCTGAGAGAGATCCACCTACACTTGTGTTGAGACCAAGATATTCCATTCCTACCATATGAATCTTGATCTCTAGCCTTCCCCAAGTTGCTTTCCACTCAAATCTTCTTTCCACCAAATCCAAATCTTGTGAGAGAGAGTTGAGTGTTGGGGAGACTATCATTTGAAGCACAAGAGCAAGGAGTTCATCATCAACACACCATTTGTTACTTCTTGGAGAGTGGTGTCTCCTAGATTGGCTAGGTGTCACTTGGGAGCCTCCGACAAGATTGTGGAGTTGAACCAAGGAGTTTGTAAGGGCAAGGAGATCACCTACTTCGTGAATATCTACCGCCAGTGAGGCAAGTCCTTCGTGGGCGATGTCCATGGTGGGATAGACAAGGTTGCTTCTTCGTGGACCCTTCGTGGGTGGAGCCCTCCGTGGACTCGCGCAACCGTTACCCTTCATGGGTTGAAGTATCCATCAACGTGGATGTACGATAGCACCACCTATCAGAACCATGACAAAAACATCCGTGTCTCCAATTGCGTTTGAATCTTCCAAACCCTTCCCTTTACATTCTTGCAAGTTGCATGCTTTACTTTCCGCTGCTCATTTACTTATTGCATGCTTGCTTCATATGTATTGTGTTTGTTAAACTTGTTCCTAAACTCCACTTGAACTTAAGTAAATTAAAAACGGCAACTTTTAGCACTTAGTGTCTAATCACCCCCCTCTAGACACCTCTTCTCGATGCTTTCAGTAATTCAGCATGCGTGCATTAACATATATGAGGAAATATCATGCAAAAAAACAGAGCAAGCGTATCAGACCACCATCGGACTTAAGTTTACAACTCGATCCAACAAATACTTCAGAAGAACGAGAGTTGTAACTTAGCAAAAAACGCCCATATATATAGAACCGCTTGAAGACTAACGCAAATTTCTCCCCCTTTGTCATCGAATGACCAAAAGGGACGAAAAATGAGGACTAACGCCCCTGAAGAATATCATCATGAAGTCGATGGACACTAATAGAAAATAGGGCTTTGGTTGGGGCCTGGCCAACCCATTAGTCCCGGTTCTGTCACGAACCGGGACCCATGGGAGGCATACGTCCCGGTTCGTGCGCCTAGGTGCCCGCCGGGCCTCGGGAGGCATTTGTCCCGGTTCGTGTGGACCTATTTGTCCTGGTTCTAGGCACGAAGCAGGACCAATGGTCCTCGCTCCTGGCCCACAACCATTGGTGCCGATTCGTGCCTAGAACCGGGACAGAAGGGGGCCTTTAGTCCCGGTTCAAGCCACGAACTGGGACCAATGGGGTGGTTATATATACCCCATCGCCGCGGTAGAGCACTCCATAGTGCTCTGTTTTTTCTGGCCGGCGAGGGGAGAGCTTTGTGGTGCTCTAGCTCACCTCCTATGCACATGAGGTGTTCGATGAAATGCCCAAGCCACACTAGTTAAGCTTTCTCCTCTCGAAGCTCGACCTCTATCGTGGAATTGTCACGGCAGATGTCCTAGCGGAAGGACTTAGTCGTAGGTCCATTGCAACTAAGAAGCTTAAAGGGGTTAATCGGGACAAAGGACACGAGAGGTTTATACTGGTTCGGCCCCTTAAGGTGAAGGTAAGGCCTAGTCAAGTTGATGTTGTATTGCTAGGTTTCGATGACCAAGGAGCGAATCTGCTAGCTTGGCTATCGATCTCTTGTTTCTTGTCCTAGGCCGCCGCCGGGTCGTCCCCTTATATACACGAGTTGACGCCTGGCGGCCTACAGAGTCCCAACCGGCTCATAAAACATGTCCAGCTCAGTGACTTCTTTTATATGCCTTTCTTTACAAGTATTTCTCTACATATGGCGGTTCAGAATATTGGGCCTTAAGCCGCCTCTGGGCTTAGGCTTTCTATAAGTCTTAATAAACTATCACCTTGAACATTTACTGGGCTTCTTCTCGTAACTTGCCATTGGGGTTGACCCGGCCCCTCCTGGGCGGGTCATACCTGGTAGCTATATCCCCAACATTAGGCCCCAGGTTGACTTGAACTTTGTTCTTTGTCAATCTTCAACACTTAGACGAAATCCATCTTCCTCTCTCTGTAAAAACTCTGTAACCCGCCATGACGTCATCTTCAACGGATCTTTATATTTTAATGTCTTCCGAGAATCAAGGCGTCCGTTTAGCTGGATAATCATTGTTTTGGTCTTCCTCAATTTTCACGCTAGCTTGTTCACCTATCCCCTTATAAATAGGCTTGGCCGGTCTTTCCCCTTTCTTCTTCTTCCTCCCATCTTCTCGCTACCTCTCTGCCTCTCGAGCTCCGCTGTCGCCACAGTGCCCGCCGTCGCCTCTCAACGTCGGCTGCTGCATCACCCTGAGCTCGTCCCGAGAACCGCGGCGACCCTTTGCAGAAGCTCTACATTCGTAAGTTCCTACCTTTCCGCACCCTTAGATCTGTTTAGGGTTACGAGTTCATCGACGTTCTTCGCCGTTCATCACAGACCTCCTTGTTGTTTCTTCTCCGTACCCTCTTTTGATCTAGAAGAAAAGTAGAACTTATGCGGTAGTGGTTTTACGCCCATTTTAGATGTTAATAGATCCTTTTCCTTTGCACAGATACCTTCTTAGAGCTGATGAACTCCTCCGCGCTCATTCTTTAGGTCTAGATTTATTTTTCTTTTCTGACCCATTTTGATCCAGAATACTAGTGATAGCTTTGGGAAATCTGTTTGTCTCAACACTTAGCCAATTCTATTTCTGGTTTCCTTCAAATGTCTTTAGTCATGGCGGCTTATTACGCTGGCTCACTTTTCCCTTATATGACATTAGCCCTTACTTAAGCCGCCATTACTCATTTGCACCATCATAATTTAACTTTTAATTTCACCATTGAATTGAACCGGCACGTTATTTTCTTTTCAGTTTGTCCTTTGATCATCTTGCCGTCAAAAGCACCGACTGTCTGCAAATGGGTCCCTTCCGCAGTCACTGAAGATACCTTGAAGGAATTTTTCACCATAGGATTTTTGCCAGGGAAAAATATTATTTCTTATCGTGCACCTGACCCGGACGAGGAACGGCCTAATCCCAAAGACGGTGAAGTTATTGTCTTCACTGACCAGATGAATCGGGGTTTTTCACCACCCGACTCAAAGTTCTTCAGAGACGTTCTTCATTTTTTCAAACTTCACCCTCAAGATCTTGGACCCAATTCCATATCCAACATCTGCAATTTTCAAGTTCTCTGTGAGGTGTATCTTCAAGAAGAGCCGACTGTGGAACTCTTCAGAGAGTACTTTTATCTGAACCGCCAGAATGAGTGTACCAATGGCTCTAGCTTGGAACTCGATGGAATCTCAATTCAGCGCCGACAGGGCACTATCTTTCACTTAATAGTCTTACCGAGTCATCCCAAAGATTGGAATCAGACCTGCTTCTATTGCCAAGATACGTCTCCAGCCAATGAAAAACCACTGCCGGGTTACCGCGCGGAGCGTCTGGATTCCAAGTTTGTGCTCCCTGATAAGCTTACTTCCGCTGAACGCAAGAAGCTTATTCCATCTATTAAAAGGATCAATGCCTTACTGGGGAATGGCTTAACCTGAGTTGACTTGATCCGTTGCTGGATCTCGTGGCGGGTCATTCCTCTAAGCCGCCGATCCAAATTGATGTATGAATATGGCGGTGGCCCAGATGACTCTCTACGTCACAGCTCTGTACAACTAACTGAACAAGACATTGTTGCAATGTCAACCATCCTTGTGAACGGCAAGTATGAGGACTGCAGTAAGGTTGGGTTAAACCCCTTCTGTAAACTTAACCCGGCACCAGAGGTAAAAAAAAACCCTGACCTCTTTCTCTTTTGTGCTTTCCTCAGTAGTTTTAAATACTTGCATGACCTTCTATCCTGTTTATTTGTTTATAGGCCAAATCTGACTTCTGGAAGGCCAAGTATGACCATGAAGCCGCCAAGAAGGCTAGAACTGCCGCCATAGCCGCTAGGAAGACGACCCGGAGGTCCAAGAAGAAAAGGAGCACTACTTCGTACCTGTTAAAACTTGATGATGATACTGAGTCGGAGGTAGCCCTTGACTCCCTTGGCCAGCTTTTTAATAACCTTATTGACACTGACTATTGCCAGGACGATACAGGGGCCAGCCAGGCCGTAGAAGAAGAGGTAACTATTTCCTCTGACTCAGCCCATTTGGCAAGACAGAAACTTCGACTAGTAACCTGGAAAGTAAGGTTTTCGCACCCTTTGGCTTATTTGGACCCTCATTTTCTTTTGAAAAAGCAGCAACATGAGAGCCGCAGTCAGGCCCGGAATAATGACGACGATGAAACGCCTTCCATTTTATAACAAACTCCTTGAAAACGCCAGAATGAGGTTTCTTTCATCTTCATCTTTTGCTTTCATTAATGAATCTATTCCCTTGCCTCACTGACTTTATTTTACCTTTTACAGGAGGTTTCTCGCTCTTCTGGCGACTCATCTTAGACTCAGTTTCCGGCTTTCAAAACTTCTCCTGGGTAAGGAAAAATCAGCTTTCCTCTGTATCTTTAAAAACTGCATCCTTACACTAACTGTCTCATAAAACTTTTCTTAGCGGCCAAGCCAAATCCAAGAAGGCCAAGGTGATTAATCCGTCAGAAAACCCGAAGGTTCCTGCACCTGAGCCGGCCATGCCAACTCCTCCCTCTGAAACTGAAGCACCTGAAGACCCGGCTGTTCATACTCAATTGGATCCTCCTGAGTTGTCAGCCGATGAGATCACCCTTAATCGGACTATCACTGAACCATCTAGTTCAGCTAATCCACCAACAACTTCTGTTACTGACGTGTTGATTACTGGTAGCCGATTTGTTGAACCGGGGACCCCCACTGTGTTAGCCTGGCACACTGCTAAGCAAGAAGCCTTGGAGAAGCAAAAAGTGCATTTTGATATCTCTCACTACACTCAACTGAATGCTAGTGACATACTATCTGGTTATCTCAGTCATGTTCATTCTAGCCGTGAGTTAGAAATTGAGATGGTCAAGCAATTACAGCTAAAATATGAGGTATGTTCTCCAGTTCACTTATACTCTGCCAGCCCCCAAGTCTTCAGATGATGAACCTGAATGATCTGTAGACTTTATGATATAGGTTGGTACTTTGTCTCTAAGCTTTTCGAAAGTCCAACAAAGTAGCATAAACTTCACCTGTAGTCCCCAAGGGCCGGCTCAATTTATCATAAATGAACCGGTACTTAACTTCATAACTGTCTTTTACTAGTCCCAATAAGTATTGCAATCCGGCTTAATCTTGAGAAACTTTCTGAATATCATGCATTAGCCCCCAAGTGCCAAGTGCGGTTACTTTGTAAAACACTTGGGACTTGAAACATATAAGAGTCGTAAAAAATTGCTTTGCTAGACATTAGCCCCCAAGTGTCAAGTGGTATTATGGTGCATAGTACTTGAGACTTGAACTCTTATAACTTTTAGTTTAAGCCTTGACACACCTGTGCATGTTTTGTAGAACGCCCTATCTGAATTGGGCTCCCAATTAACTGATGCAAAGACCCGGCTGATGGATCAAGGGGCAAAAATCAAGACCGCTGACTCGAAACTCCAATTGAGTCTTTCTGAGATAGAAAAATTGAAGATCAGCTTGACTGCAAAGAAGAAATCCTGGGCCGAAGAAAAGACGCTGCTGATACAACGTGCTGAAACAGCTGGGGCGGCTCTTGAGGAGGTTACCACGGAGCTCACCAGCTTAAAGAACCGGGTGTCTTTAATGGTCTCCACCATCTTTGGTAAGTCATCTGTATTAATCACTTATACCTTCTTTTGACCCGGAATATAAGCCGCCTGCTGAGCCTTTGTTTAAAAAAACACTCACAGGTTCACGAAGCAAAAACTGAGCCAAGACAGTGTGACCAAATTGAAGGCGGTGTATACCTTAGTGGAACAATTGTATACTGGCGCTGAACGAGCATTTGCCACCATCTCCCCTGCCAACCAAGGACCCAATCGGTTGAGCGATGTCCTGAAGAAGTTATCAATCTCACCCGCCAGGTTTCAAGAAGTCAAACGATCCTGTGCCAGAGCCGGAGCCCTGACTGCCCTGAGCCGCTCCAAAGCCCGGGTGCCAGATCTAGACCTGGTGGATGTGGGTAAGGGGTACCCTACTGTGAAGGAAGACGGGACTCCATTTGATCAAGATGACTTCATTGCCTGTGTGAGGGGAGTTCGACCTCAAGCTACCATTCTTGGAGATGAGCCAGCATCGATAAATATCAGCCGGGTTTTGATATGGAGAATAAGAAGATGGCGACTCCCTCTTATAAGGTGACAGATCTTATCCCGCTGGTTCGTCAACACACTTTTGCTCTAGAAGTTGACCCGGCCGGCCTGATTGATGATGAGGCGGAGTTCATTGCTTTGAACGGCTTTGACTGGTCCAAGCCCAGCTTCCAATCAGTAGAAGGAGATGAACCGGCGAGGGTAGAGTCATAACCATCTTGTGGGCTCTCAAAGCCTTATAATAGATTTAGCTTAAAAACTGCATGTGCTGCTTATGCCATCGCACACAAAATGTTGCATATTACTCTTTGCCAGCACATCTTTGATTATATCTGCAATGTTTTAACTTTGCTCCTACAAAAAATGAGAGAGCTGGCCTGGCGATTTAACACCGGACGGGTCAAAAACACCTGGTATATGTCTTTATTGGAAAAGATAAATAAGGCTGAAAAACCTGTTCGTGAACAACACTGTCATACCTGTGTTTCTAGACTGCCGGTTTTCATGATTCGGATGATGAGGTTGATGACCCAATATTTTTGCGAAGTCAATACTTCCATATTCCTGATGACTATCATGCCTTGGCGGCTTATTGTCAAATAATCAAGCTGGCTTAAATAAAAACCATACTGATAGTTTAGATTTGAGACAATAAAAACCAGTAAGACAAAATAGCAGATTTCAAACAACATAAATTTGGGGGTTTCTGATTCGAATACGATCAGTAAACCGAACCAAACGGGTTAAGCTAAGATCCGAATACGATCATATAGCCCCTAGTGGCTTTGGCGTTGCGCTGATCAAGAGGGTACCGACATCTATGTTCTCTTTGGTTCGAATATGACCTATGTTTGAACAGGAAGCCCCCAAATGACCTTGAGAGGTTTTTAACGACCCTGATTCGAATACGATCCAAGTCGGACCCAAAAAGGGGTTAAGCTATGATTCGGATACGATCAAGAAGCCCCCTAGTGAGTTTGGCTTTGAGCCGATCAAGAGGGTTACGACAGCTATGTTCTCTTTGGTTCGAATACGACCTATGTTTGAACAAGAAGCCCCCAAGTGACCTATGAGGTTTACAGCTAGATTCGAATACGATCATAAGCCAGACCAAAAAGGTTCATCTAAATTCAGATATGATCAGCTCCTTAATAGTCACTTAAATAATGAAAATAGTAAAGATGTATGATCTTTGAAGAGGAAAAAGACAGAAGTCCTGCTTTATTACTTATCATAATATATACAACATCAAAGTATGTACATGACGAGAGCCGTTAGCTCAGGTGTAGTATGGCCGAAGCTGAGCAATGTTCCACGGCCGGCGGGTCTCCTCCTCTGACTTACATGAGTCTTTGTGCTCTCGAACGTCAATGAGGTAATATGACCTGTTGTTCAAATTCTTGCTGACCACAAAAGGTCCTTCCCAAGGCGGGGATAGTTTGTGTCCATCAGACAGATCCTAGATGAGCCGGAGCACCAGGTCACCTTCTTGAAAAGTCCTGGACTTAACCCGGCGACTGTGATAATGGCGCAGGTCCTGTTGATAAATTACTGATCGAGCCGCCGCTAAATCTCTCTCCTCATCTAACAAGTCAAGTGCATCCTATCGGGCTTGTTCATTATCAGCTCCAACGTAAGCCGCCACGCGAGGCGAGTCATGACAGATGTCACTAGGCAGCACTACTTCCGCTCCATAAACCATGAAGAAAGGTGTATAACCTGTAGACCTGTTAGGAGTGGTGTTGATGCTCCACAGTACTGAGGGTAATTCTTCTACCCAACAACCCGGCGTCTGTTGTAAGGGAACCATAAGCCGGGGCTTGAGACCTTTTAAGATCTCCTGATTTGCTCTCTCAGCCTGACCATTAGATTGAGGGTGAGCTACGGAAGAAACATCAAGCCGGATATGCTCACGTTGACAAAACTCCTCCATAGCACTCGGGACAAATTAGTGCCATTGTCAGTGATAATGCTGTGCGGAAAACCAAAGCGAAAAATCACCTTTTTCATGAACTGAACCGCTGTGGCTGAATCACACTTACTCACTGGCTCTGCCTCAACCCATTTTGTGAATTTGTCAAATGCCACTAAAAGATGTGTCTTTTTATCCTTGGACCTTTTGAAAGGTCCAACCATGTCAAGCCCCCAAACTGCAAACAGCCAAGTGATTCGAATCATCCGCAACTCTTGAGCCGGCACATGCGTGATACATCTCCAACGTATCTACTTTTCCAAACACTTTTGCCCTTGTTTTGGACTCTAACTTGCATGATTTGAATGGGACTAACCCAGACTGACACTGTTTTCATCAGAATTACCATGGTGTTATTTATGTGCAGGAGCAAACATTCTCGGAATGACCTAAAACTTCACGGAGCTAGTTTTCAGAAAATAAGAAAAATACCTGCAAAAGATGGAGGCCAGGGGGCCACCACCTTGCCACGAGGGTGGGGGGGTGCGCCTGCCCCCTAGGGCGCGCCCCCTACCTCATGGCCCCCCTGTTGCCTCTCTGACTTCAACTCCACCTCCATATATTGAGTTTCGATGAGAAAAAAAATCAAGGAGAAGAAATCATCGCGTTTTACGATACGGAGCCGCCGCCAAGCCCTAAAACCTCTCGGGAGGGCTGATCTGGAGTCCGTTCGGGGCTCCAGGGAGGGGAATATCGTCATCATCAACCATCCTCCATCACCAATTTCATTATGCTCACCGCCGTGCATGAGTAATTCCATCGTAGGCTTGCTGGCCAGTGATGGGTTGGATGGGATCTATCATGTAATCGAGTTAGTTTTGTTAGGGTTTGATCCCTAGTGTCCACTATGTTCTGAGATTGATGTTGCTATGACTTTGCTATGCTTAATGGTTGTCACTAGGGCCCGAGTGCCATGATTTCAGATCTGAACCTATTATGTTTTCATCAATATATGAGTGTTCTTGATCCTATCTTGCAAGTCTATAGTCACCTATTATATGTTATGATCCGTTAACCCCGAAGTGACAATAATCGGGATACTTACCGGTGATGACTGTAGTTTGAGGAGTTCATGTATTCACTATGTGTTAATGCTTTGTTCCGGTACTCTATTAAAAGGAGGCCTTAATATCCCTTAGTTTCCGTAAGGACCCCGCTGCCACGGGAGGGTAGGGCAAAAGATGTCATGCAAGTTCTTTTCCATAAGCATGTATTACTATATTCGGAATACATGCCTACATTATATCAATGAACTGGAGCTAGTTCTGTGTCACCCTAGGTTATGACTGTTACATGATGAACCACATCCGGCATAATTCTCCATCACTGATCAATTGCCTACGAGCTTTCCATATATTGTTCTTCGCTTATTTACTTTCCCGTTGCTATTGTTATCATCACTACAAAATACCAAAATCATTACTTTTATTACTGTTACCTTTTGCTACTGTTATCACTACTATCATATTACTTTGCTACTAAACACTTTGTTGCAGATATTAAGTTTCCAGGTGTGGTTGAATTGACAACTCAGCTACTAATACTTGAGAGTATTCTTTGGCTCCCCTTGTGTCGAATCAATAAATTTGGGTTGAATACTTTACCCTCGAAAACTGTTACGATCCCCTATACTTGCGGGTTATAAAGACTATTTTCTGGCGCCGTTGCCGGGGAGCATAGCTCTATTCTTTGAGTCACTTGGGATATATATCTGCTTATCATTATGAAGAACTTGAGAGATCCAAAAACCAAGATCTATCCCTCAACTATGAGGGGAGGTAAGGAACTGCCATCTAGCTTTGCACTTGATTCACCTTCTGTTATGAGTAAGTTTGCGACACCTACACCTACTTCTGCTATTCGTTCTGATATGTCGCATGTTGTTGATGATGCCACTTCTGCTATGCATGATACTTATGATGAAACTACCTCTATGCCTGATACTACTGTGCCACTTAGTGATTTCCTTGATGAACAAATTGCTAGGGCTAGAGAAATTGAAAATATTGAATCTGATGATACTAATGAAAGTGATGATGAAGAACCACTTGTTGTTCCTAAGGGTTATGTTTTTGATCAAGAAGCTTCTTTTGCTATTCTAGCTTGCGAAAATAGAAATGAACTTAAAAGGTTATTAACTAAATGGAGTAAGCAATCTCTAAGTGCTAGAATGAAACCCGACCCTGCTCTTGCTACTTCACCTATCTATGTTGCTGATAAGGATTATGAATTCTCTATTGATCCTAATATAATTACTTTGGTTGAATCTGATCTTTTCATGGTTATGAATCTGAAACTGTTGTGGCACATCTTACTAAATTAAATGATATAGCCACCCTGTTCACTAAAGATGAGAGAACTTGCTACTTTTATATCCTTAAAATATTTCCATTCTCATTAAAGGGTGATGCTAAGATATGGTTTAATTCTCTTGAACCTGGTTGTGTGCGTAGTCCCCAGGATATGATTTATTACTTCTCTGCTAAATATTTCCCTACTCATAAGAAACAAGCTGCTTTAAGGGACATATATAATTTTGTGCAAATTGAAGAAGAGAGTCTCCCACAAGCTTGGGGGAGGCTTCTCCAATTACTTAATGCTTTGCCTGATCATCCACTTAAGAAAAATGAAATACTTGATATCTTTTATAATGGACTAACCGATGCCTCCAGAGATTACCTGGATAGTTGTGCTGGTTTTGTTTTCAGGGAAAGAACACCGGATGAAGCTGAAATTTTATTAAATAATATGTTGACAAATGAAAATAATTGGACAACTCCGGAGCCAATTCCTGAGCCTATTCCTAAACCAACTCCGAAGAAGAGGGGTATTCTATTTCTCAGTCATGAAGATATGCAAGAGGCAAATAAATCTATGAAAGAAAAAGGTATTAAAGCTGAATATGTTAAGAATTTACCTCCTATTGAAGAAATACATGGTCTTAATTTACCGCCTGTTGAAGAAACATACGATCTTAATCCTTTACCTATTGAAGAAACTCATGGTCTTGGTAACCCGACACCGGTAGTAAAGGTAAATTCTCTCTATAGATATGATAAAGCTGAAATCCCGTTTACTAAGTTTGCTAGCCCATGCTTAGATGAGTTTCATAAATTTATTGCTAAGCAAGAAGATTTTAATGCTTATTTTGGTAGACAATTGAAAAATAATTCAAATATGCTTGAACACTTGGGTGATTATATGGCTAATGTTAAAGGTGAACTTAAACTTATTAGTAAACATGCTTCTATGGTTACCACTCAAGTAGAACAAGTACTTAAAGCTCAAAATGACTTGCTCAATGAATTGAATAGTAAAGATAATGATTATGCTGTTAGAGTGGCTACTAGAACTGGTAGAATGACTCAGGAACCTTTGTATCCTGAAGGCCATCCTAAGAGAATTGAGCAAGATTCTCAGAGAAATAATATAGATGCACCTAGCACTTCTAAAAGGAAGAAAAAGAAAAATGATAGGACTTTGCATGCTTCTAGTGATCCTATTGTTGAAACACCTGAGAATCCAAATGATATTTCTATTTCTGATGCTGAAACACACTACAAGAAATATGTCAACTTGTGACCACCACTATTGGTCACTGAAAGGTCATGGTTTTTTATTTGCGACCTTTTTGTGACCAAAAACAGAAGGTCAAAAGCTGGCGGTCATAAACTGACTATAGCGAGCTTTCTTCTGGAATGGTCGAAGACGTTTATGACCAAAATACGTCTACTGCGGCGTTTTGGTCACTAGCAACCTCCCCAGGCCACGTAGGCATCCAGCGTGGCAATCTGACGTGGCACAAGATTCAGCCCGGTCCAATTCGATTTTCTACATGGGCCTAGCCCAACAATTCGGCCTTTTTAATGTATTTTTTCCTGTTCTTTTATTAGCTATGGTCTGGCCCAACAATTCAGCCTTATTGATTTCTTTGTGTGGCCCTTTTAACAGCATATTTTCTTTTTGATCATGTATTTTTCTGGGCCATTTCTTTGCTGGGCCTCTCATGTTTTTCCCTCAAAAATAATTGTCCAATATAACTTGGGCCTAGCCCAGTTCCGAAAAAATTGATCCAATACAAAAGAAGTTATTATGCCATTGACATTACAACACATCACACCACAAGCTATCTTGGGCAACATGCAATGTTATTATACTACAACCATTCATTCCAGCAATACATATCTAAGATATCTTTACATCCCAGGAACAGTAACTGCCAAACAAAAATATTCTACAACAAAGAAAATTAAAACAAAAATTTAGATGCTAAGACATAACAGAAGTTCCTATTGTCCTTCTCCTTCCAACATTTGAAAACCTCATTCACCTGCAGTAGATCAATCATGAGTGAGAAACTATATAGCAAAAAAATGTTTAAATGATGCAAAAATAACAATCATTACACATGGTATTTGGGTACAAATTCATTAGTCATTCCACATGGTATGGCAGGTACAGATTCATCAGCCATTAGAGTAGATAATAACATCACTGGCAACAATTAATACGGCTTGGATCAAGTCTCAAGCATAATAGAGTACAGATTAGTCCAGTTTATACTCCTCTTTTAGAGGTACAGATTATAGCTAATGGGAGCCGATGTCCAGGAGTATTTGCAAATGATACAACATCATGGAGTGGGATAACATGTTTAGCAGTACAGGTTATATAGTAAGCAAGCAAGCAATTTGGCAAGCTATGTTGCAAGATAATTGTTGTGTCGCTAACAATCACCATGTAAGAATGCTTTGTTGTACTAATACATGCACATCAAGCGAGAGTGGTGTTCTATTCTTACCACATAGGCACAAGTGAGATGATGCCCGATTCGCCCTGCTTCTCCACAAGACTCGACCAGGAGCACAAGAAAGTAGGCTGGTAACAAAATAACAAGCCACACATAAAACTGTTATGCCCTGGACAACTACAGAGAAGAAAGCAAAAGTAACCAGAATAGTAGAGGTGTGGTGATCAAGTATATAAACACTCCTAGCAGCTAATTATATAAGGGCATTGCTCATAATGAAGAGCAAAGTATTTTTATGGGGAGGAAAGGCTCCCAGCTTCACCACCCCCAGGATATGCATTCAAACAAGAATTTATTAGTGAAGAACAAAAAGAGCAGCTCCCCTGGTTTTTGCTGGAACTACAGTAGCCTAGCTTAGCTTCAAACAAGAATAACGAATTTGTAAGACATGTATGTCTTCCATAACCAAGCAAGCAGATTCAGTAGCTACTTAAACAAAATCCTAGTTTCGAATTCTTTCATACAGTAACGGTGACTAGATGAAGGTTATTGAGTAGTGGTAATATGCATCTACATCCACATAAGTTAGGCCCGTATAATTCCCTTGAAGAAGTTGTATTGACACTCACACATAGACATCTCAAGGCAAATTCTAACTGTATTTGTGGGTTTCAGCTAAAAAGGGCAACAACAACAATGAGCATCAGCGTCACTGAAATACTAATAATCATGCTTGCTACCTTTCCTGATGATCAACTGGAGGTTGCTTCTCACCACACAAGTACCTGCCGCCATGCCACCTGCCCTGTACCGTGGTCACTTGGAGTTGCCGAACAGCCAAAGCACTTCGTGCTCCCGCTCGTCCCAGAAACTGCAAGATGACTGAAAACAGTCAAATATTAAGATTCTTAATCATTCTGATATATATAACAAATATGTGATGCAAATTTGATAAAAAAGGTAGGAAATGCTACGTGAACACCGCTAGCGTGGGCTACTCCTACTCTTACTCCACTGTTGACCCAAAAACTGGGGGGATACTTTCGAAATGCTGTATTGTTCCTGCTGATATGCTGAGTCGAGTTTCTGAAATGAATCCTGTTTGGTTCATTCGATAAGGAACGAAGTCAAGCCATGTATGATGCCAATGCCTATCTATTCGCATGAACAAGTTAGCTTCCTATAAAAATAAATAAGTGAATAGCTTCCTATCTAGTATAACAGGAGTAGTACAGAAGAAGTAAACCAAGTCACCGATCGAATGACCGACGACCAAACAGGATGGAAAGTGTGCATTGATTGCGGGCACAATGTCGCTACCAGTACCACGTCCGTACTCGATCGGTACTGCTGTATGATGGCCAAGTACCCCAACGACTGACAACGAGGTCGACGAAAAAAATTGAATCACCGACGGGCGAGCATGGATCGCATAATTTGCCCCGGAGTGCACGGCGGGAGACAGTGACTAGACTGACGTATACGTACACAAAATTCCACATGAACAGATCTGACCTCGGCATCTGAGCGACTCAACGGTAGTGGTAGTGAAGGGGCGGATGCAAAATGCAACCTGTTCCGACTACACAAAGTTCAGCTACACTTGTAGGCACTTGACACCCCCAACTACGTCTGTAAGCCCTGCTCTACAGTTCAATTGAAACTAACTCACGTGCGCAAGAAACAAAAATACCTTGCATGTATTTATGCGTTGGCTTCAGGGGACTGCAACTACGCAAAGACAAGGAGGGTGTCAACCGTTGCTGCACTGGAGGCACCATCAAGAAATAGCCTCCAGCTCCTAACCTACGGATGAGATCCATCGAGCACTAACCAACTCTTGACCTCGGCATCACTATTTAGTGCATATCACGAACAGATCTGACGCGGCAAGAGAGAACGAACCAAGGATAAAGGCGGGAGGGAGATGTATCTTATCTATTACCTGGGAGAGACGCCCGCTGCCACTCGTCGGTCGCGGTCGCAGTCGCCAGAGCTGAGGGAGCCGATGGCGCTGTCCCGTCCTGGTGGCCGGAGACCCTAGACAGGCCACGCGTGCGTTGGGTCTGGCCAGATTGATGGAGCGCTGTGCTCGTCGGTGAGCAAGACAGCCGTGGTTGCTGGGCGGCGACGCCTCTATCTCCAGCGAAGTCGAGGCGGGCGGTGGAGAGCAGGGCCAATCGAGATCACAGAGGGAGGGAGAGGGTTGGGGGTGGCGGGCATGGGTGTGTGGGGGCTGAGGGGGTGAGGGAGATGGATCCATGAGGTCCGCTGCCATGGCTTTCCGATCCGCACGACCGTCGCCATGGTTTTGGATCTGCGGGAAGGGGAGAGGATGGCGATGGCGGCGGCGGTGTATGGATCTAGGAGTGAGAGAAGGGGAAGTCGTGCGGGGGACGAGTGGTGTGCAGGGAGAGTGGGTGGGTGTGGGTGGGTGAGAGGGTGGACGTTGGATCCATCCGCCGTGGATGGCTCAGATTTCATAGAGAGGGGCGATCTGCGTGAGAGATCCTGATTGGTTCGATATTTTGGTCATTTAAAATAGTTTCTAAGTGCTAAAACATAGTAAAATGTGAAGCAACTGCCCGTATTATTTTGCAAAATGGCACCACATTCATGGCATAGTTTGTTCAAATGACCTCATATTGTGCACAAGGGTGCATCTGGGAATTCGAAACAATGTTGCCTAAGGGAGTTTTCGCTTTCATTGCACAAAAGAGCCATTTTCCATTTTTCGAGTGCCCAAAAGGAGGTTTTTTTGTGAAGGACCTCCCAAATAATTGTTGCAAAATTGGACCAAATCATTTTTATAAAATACTAGGCCATATTTAATGCATAGTTGACCAAATGGTTGGGTGTCAAAAGATTCGACCCACCTCTGGTGAAAAAGACAACTTTCCGCCGATTCAGTAGGAAGCGGGTCAAATTTGAACTGCAGCTGCCACATAGTTTTCTTTTTATTTTTTCTAAAAATCATTTTTAGGTACAAAAGTATCTATTTTATCAGAGAAACACCAAAAAAATTCCAAGATTCAACAACTAGCTAGGAACGGTCATTCCCGCCATTTCGACCGCATTTTGAAACAGGCATAAAAAATTCATAAAAAATCAAAAAATTGGAAAACCTTCGCATTGTGTCATTATATGTGACCAAGTTTCCAGGAAAAATAATAAACTTGTAATACGGAAATTTATTTAAAAAAGTGTTCTCAGAAATGAGTTGTCATGCGTGAAGATTCATGGCTTTCAAGCCAAATGATCAATCTTATGGCCACATTCATGGCATAGCTTGTTCAAATGACCTCATATTGTGCACAAGGGTGCATCTTGGAATTCCTAACAATGTTGCCTAAGGGAGTTTTCACTTTCATTGCACAAAAGAGCCATTTTCCATTTTTTGAGTGCCCAAAAGGAGGTTTTTTTGTGAAGGACCTCCCAAATAATTGTTGCAAAATTGGACCAAATCATTTAAAAAAAATACTAGGCCATATTTAATGCACAATTGACCAAATTATTGGGTGTCAAAAGATTCGATCCACCTCTCGTGAAAAAGACAAATTTCCACTGATTCAGTAGGAAGCGGGTCAAATTTGAACTGCAGCTGCCACATAGTTTGCTTTTTATTTTTTCTAAAAATAATTTTTAGGTACAAAGTATCTATTTTATCAGAGAAACACCAAAAAAATTCCAAGATTCAACAACTAGCTAGGAACGGTCATTCCCGCTGTTTTGACCGCATTTTGAAACGGGCATAAAAAATTCAAAAAAATCAAAAAATTGGGAAACCTTCGCATTGTGTCATTATATGTGGCCAAGTTCCCAGGAAAAATAACAAACTTGTAATACGACAATTATTTTAAAAAAGTGTTCTAAAAAATGAGCTGTCATGCGTGAAGATTCATGGCTTTCAAGCCAAATGATCAATCTTATGGCCACATTCATGGCATAGTTTGTTCAAATGATCTCATATTGTGCACAAGGGTGCATCTTGTAATGGAAAACAATGTTGCCTAAGGAAGTTTTCATTTTCTGTGCACGGAAAATTCATTTTCCATTTTCCGAGTGCCTGAAATGAGGTTTTTTTGTGAAGGACCTCCCAAATAATTGTTGCAAAATTGGAGCAAATCAATTTTCTAAAATACTAGGCCATATTTAATGCACAATTGACAAAATGGTTGGGTGTCAAAAGTTTTGATCCACCTCTGGTGAAAAAGACAAATTCCCGCCGATTCAGTAGGAAGCGGGTCAAATTTGAACTGCAACTGTCTCATAGTTTGCTATTTACTTTTTCAAAAAATAATTTCTAGTTACATAAGTACCTATTTAATCATAAATACATGGTTTGGCGGCGATACGTCATGGTTTGGACAGTGGTCGAGGGCCCCAACTCTAGAGTGCGTAAACTCGCATGCCGTCGCATCGTCACCGCGTGACTGTGGCGTTGCCATGTGTTCTGGGCAGCCTAGGCATGTCTAGTGGGTTGGGAACTCCCCAGGTAGGTGCTAGGGAGAAAATTACAACATAAGATTCTCACAAAGAGACCGATCGATGCTCAAACATGAATTAGCAGCCAAGTGTTTGATTAGCGGTACGGAAAATGTACATGGCTAATGGGCGTGAGTTTTGCCTGAGGATGATCAGTTACTAAGAAGACCGTCTTCACAAATTTTCAGCTCAAAAGGAGGAGCCTAGGTGGTACTTGCTTTGCAAACTACCACACTGGACATAAATACAAATGTTGAAGCTCGGCTCAAAATAATGAATGGATTGAGCTGGCATTTGGTGGAGGATGGTTATTTGGGCATAGGAAAGCACTGTAGAAAATGGATACTATTTGGACATGCCAAAGTGGTACTTCCTTCACAAACTGTTGTTCTGAACAGAATAGGAAAATGAATATTTTTGAATTATTTTTGAACTAGGCAAGGAAGGTTCTTACATATTTGACGAAGATATGACCCAAAGAATTTATGAGATTTTTTTGGAATTTTGGGAATGACAGAAATATAGGTTGCTTCACAACCTAGGGCAAAAACTGCCACATGGACATGACACATAGGCAAAACTGATGAGGTGGCACCTAGTCATAGCAACCCACCACAATTTACAAGGCTATGACCATCTATATTGGTTGTTAACAACTAGAAATAAGGCAGCGGACTAGCGCTGTTTGCTTTATGACCATTTTATGTAAGGAAATTACGACCTTTCTGACCAAAATGGTCGTTATGGTTTAGGGTTTAGAGGCCCCCAGACAGCTTTTGACCAATTGGTCTAAAATGGTCATAAATTTATGACCAATTCTTCGAGGGTCACTGACAGAAGGTCATAAGTTGACATATTTCTTGTAGTGACACAATCTGGTAATGAAACTGAAACTAGTGATAATACTAATAATAATGTTCATAATGATGCTCAACCTAGCAATGATAATGATATAGAAATTGAACCTGTTGTTGATCTTGATAACCCACAATCAAAGAATCAATGTTATGATAAGAAAGACTTTGTTGCTACGAAACACGGTAAAGAAAGAGAGCCTTGGGTTTAGAAACCCATGCCTTTTCCTCCCAAACCATCCAAGAAAAAGGATGATGAGGATTTTGAGCACTTTGCTGAAATGATTAGACCTATCTTTTTGCGTATGCGATTAACTGATATGCTCAAAACCAATCCTTATGCTAAGTACATGAAAGATATCATTACAAATAAAATAAAGATACCGGAAGATGAAATTTCCACCATGCTTGCTAATTATACTTTTAAGGGTGGAATACCAAAGAAACTTGGAGATCTTGGTGTACCAACTATACCATGCTCCATTAAAAGAAACTATGTTAAAACTGCTTTATGTGATCTTGGAGCCGGTGTTAGTGTTATGCCTCTCTCTTTATATCGTAGACTTGATTTGAATAAGTTGACACCTACTGAAATATCTTTGCAAATGGCTGATAAATCAACTGCTATACCTGTCGGTATTTGTGAGGATGTGCCTGTTGTAGTTGCAAACGTTACTATTTTAACGGACTTTGTTATTCTTGATATTCCCGCGGACGATAGTATGTCTATTATTCTTGGAAGACCCTTTTTGAATACTGCAGGGGCTGTTATTGATTGCACTAAAGGCAATGTCACTTTTCATGTTGATGGTAATGAGCATACGGTACACTTTCCGAGGAAACAACCTCAAGTTCATAGTATCAACTCTATTGGAAAAATTCCATCGATTATATTTGGAGGTTTTGAATTTCCTCTTCCTACTGTCAAGAAGAAATATGATAATCTTATTATTGGGGATGTGCATATCCCCGTTAAGGTAACATAGTGTTATTCGAAATTTCTCCGGTTCCATGATTATTCGGAATGAGTTCGTTAACAAGACTTGATCAACCTTGTTAGAGGATTCCTTTTGATGACCATGAGATGGATGAAACTAGAAGGCACAACCTTCTGTACCCCACTTTTACTTTCTGTTATTTATATAAAATAAAATAAAATAAATATTTTTCTGTCTGTTATCTGATTATCCATGCAATATAAAAATACCTCGAAAATAAAAGTTCTCCAAATACCCTAAAATTTAAATATGATTTTTTTAGAATATTTGAGGATTTATGGAACTGAGAACACGAGGGGGGTCAACCACCTGCCCACGAGGGTGGAGGGCATGCCCCCTGCCTCGTGGGCCCACGGTGGCCCTTCTCCACTTATTCCTGCACCCACACACTTCATCTTCCTCCCACAAACACGAATATCCAGCTCAAGCACGAGTTCTAGCTCATCTTGATGCCATTTTCGATCGCCTTGCTCAAAGCACCTCTCGCAAAACTGCTTGGGGAGATTGTTCCTTGGTATGTGACTCCTCCATTGGTCCAATTAGTTTTTGTTCTAGTGCTTTATTCATTGCAAATTTTTGCTGCTTAGGTGACCCTATTCTTGAGCTTGCATGACAAATTTATATGGTCAAAAGTAGTTTTGATGTATGATATAGGCCCTAGGCACTTGTAGGAGTAGTTACTATCAATATTATTGAGTTTGGTTTACTTTTATTTTGAAGTTACTAAAAATTTCAGAATTTTTCAGAAAATGATGAGGAGATTATTGTGGGGCTCATCGAGCCAAAGCTCGAAGGAAAAGGCATCGAAGCCTAAGTATAATTTGCCGCGCACCGCGGAGATTCGAGCGTGTGAATGGCCTTCTGACGACTTCTTGAGAGCAGCCGGTATCTATGAAGATTTTCATGAATTGGCTCATAATGCAGGCCTCACCGCTTTCCTCCACGACCATTGCGATCAGTATCTCTTACTCACAAATACCTTTGTGCAAAACTTTCATTTCCATTCTAGGAACTCACCACCTACAGTGGAGTTTCATTTATATGATGAGCATAAGGAGATGTCACTTTATGATTTTTGTCGGATTTGTCTAGTCCCTTTTGAGGGCAAGACAGAAGAACCACATCGTGATGATGTGGAGGGTTTCATTGATACTATCACTGTAGGGGAAACTAGGAAAGTTTCCGATGCACGAATCACTAGCATACACTTTCCTGTTTTACATTACTTTGCATTTTAGTCGTTGCTTAATTGGTCGCAGAAACTGTGGAAACCTTAGTATCCCTGATATTATTTTCTTGCTCCAAGGTTTATATAGTGATAACACTTTTAGTATGGGCGGTATTATTGCCAAACGGTTAAGTCTGAACCATACCAAAGGCCCTATATTTGGAGGCATCTATGCCTCACGCCTAGCTGCACATTTTAACATACCTATTAGGCATGCTGAGAAGGAAGAAAAGGTGCTGCCCCGTGTTTATCTAGATTATAAAAGTACGGTAGCACGTGATTTTATTGTTAAGAATAGGGCAGGAGAGCTTAAATATCAATTGTTCTTTAACAAACATCATCCTGAGACTATTACCCTGCCTGCTCCTTCTTTGTTTGATTTGTCTATAGGCACACACCTTGTTCCGTTGAAGGCTATTTACGCCTACCGGAACCCTGCACCAGCCGAGGAGCCAGAGCCGGAACCACAAATTTATCCTTCTTGAAAATCTAATTACCAGTGGGATCTGGAGATGATTGCCAGCCAGTGGCAATTGGAGCCTTCTTCTTCCTCATCGAAGTATGACCCCAACTACTATTATGGATATCCGCCAGGCCAGCCGTGGCCATAGACCAACTGAGGCCAAAAGCCTAAGCTTGGGGGAGTACGTATTTCCCACCGAGATTACATTTATGTTCACACACTCATTGCTAGATGTCGGTGCTCATACTTTTTCATTGTATCATCCATGCTAGTTTAATTTCCTTTTTATGATTTCCTCTTGTGTCTTTAATAAACCTTAAGAAAAACCAAAAAAAATTAGTTGTAGCTTTTAATCAGTTTAATTTCCATGCTTGTAGTAGTAATTAAAAAGAAAACCCAAAAATATTTCCTATTCTTCTTTTGCTAGTTGGGAGCTTTCCCGTGTAAATAGTTTTATTTCTTTTCTTTTCTTTGGGGGTCGATAGGAGAAGACCATGATTAGATTGTTGAAGTGGCTCTTATATGCATTATTGTTTATCTGACAAAAGACCCCATATTGCCTTGTCTTCTCCTATTTATTGAATGCTTGTAGATTCCAGCTTAGTCCAATGCACGCGATCTATTATTATTATTCACACTATTCGGTCGTGCGAGTGAAAGGCAATTGTGATGATTTATGATGGACTGGCTGAGATGAGAAAAGCTGGTATGAACTCGACCTCTTTTGTTTTTGTAAATATGATTAGTTCATCGTTCCTGATTCGGCCTATTATGAATAAACATGTTTGCAATGACAACTAGAGATCATAGTTTCTTGTGCCATGCTTGATTAGCTTTGAGTTATAATGGTTTACCTTGCGTGCCAACATGCTATTAAAATGGTTATGATGTGGTATGATAGGGTGGTATCCTCCTCTGAATGATTTAAGTGACTTGACTTGGCAGATGTTCACGCATGTAGTTGAAACAAAATCAACATAGCCTTCACGATATTTATGTTCATGGTGGATTATATCCTACTCATGCTTGCATTCGATGTTTATTAATTTCAATGCATGTTCATGACTATTGTCGCTCTCTAGCTGGTCACTTCCCAGTCTTTTGCTAGCCTTCACCTGTACTAAGCGGGAATACTGCTTGTGCATCCAAAATCCCTTAAACCCCAAAGTTATGCCACATGAGTCCACTATACCTACCTATATACGGTATCTACCTGCCGTTCCAAGTAAATTTGTATGTGCCAACCTCTAAACCTTCAAATAAATATCCTATGCATAGGTTCATGGGCGGAACCCGCAAGTTGGTCACCAAAACATACATCAAGTGGCACGTGGTATCCCATTGTCACCACAGATATCCATGGAAAGACATACATCAAGTGTTCTCAAATCTTTAAGGACTCAACCCGATAAGTTTACTTCAAAGGGGAAATTCAATTCATTACAAGAGAGAAGAGGGGGAGGAGAAACATAAGATCCAACTATAATAGCAAAGCTCGCGATACATCAAGATCGTATCATCTCAAGAACACGAGAGAGAGAGATCAAACACATAGCTACTGGTACATACCCTCAGCCTCGAGGGAGAACTACTCCCTCCTCGTCATGGAGAGCGCCGGGATGATGAAGATGGCCACCGGAGAAGGATTGCCCCCTCCGGCAAGGTGCCAGAACGGGTCTAGATTGGTTTTCGGTGGCTACGGAGGCTTCTGGCGGCGGAACTCCCGATCTATTATCCGTCCTGGAAGTTTTAGGGTATATGGAGTTATATAGGCAGAAGAAGCACGTCAGGGGAGCCACGGGGGCCCCATGAGGCAGGGGGGTGCGCCCTAGGGGGGGGCGCCCCCACCCCCGTGGGCAGCTCCCGTATCTTCTGACGTGGGGTCCAAGTCCATCAGGTGTGTTTCCTTCCAAAAATAACTTCTCCAGTTGATTTCGTTCTGTTTCGACTTCGTCTGATATTCCCTTTCTTCAAAACACTGAAATAGGCATAAAACAGCAAATCTAGGCTGGGCCTCCGGTTAATAGGTTAGTCCCAAAAATAATATAAAAGTGGATAATAAAGCCCAATATTGCCCAAAACAGTAGATAATATAGCATGGAGCAATCAAAAATTATAGATACGTTGGGGACGTATCAAGCATCCCCAAGCTTAATTCCTGCTCGTCCTTGAGTAGGTAAATGATAAAAAAGATAATTTTTGATGTGGAATGCTAGTTGGCATAATTTCAATGTAATTCTTCTTACTTGTGATATGAATATTCAGATCCGAAAGATTCAATACAAAAGTTGAATATTGACATAAGAATAATAATACTTCAAGCATACTAACTAAGCAATCATGTCTTCTCAAAATAACATGGCTAAAGAAAGTTATCCCTACAAAATCATATAGTCTGGCTATGCTCCATCTTCACCACACAAAATATTTAAATCATGCACAACCCCGATGACAAGCCAAGCAATTGTTTCATAATTTTGATGTTCTCAAACTTTTTCAATCTTCACGCAATATATGAGCGTGAGCCATGGATATAAAACTATAGGTGGAATAGAATGGTGGTTGTGGAGAAGACAAAAAGGGAGAAGTAGTCTCACATCGACTAGGCGTATCAACGGGCTATGGAGATGCCCATCAATAGATATCAATGTGAGTGAGTAAGGATTGCCATGCAACGGATGCACTAGAGCTATACATGTATGAAAGCTCAACAAAAGAAACTAAGTGGGTGTGCATCCAACTTGCTTGCTCACGAAGACCTAGGGCATTTTGAGAAAGCCCATCATTGGAATATACAAGCCAAGTTCTATAATGAAAGATTCCCACTAGTATATGAAAGTGACAACATATGAGACTCTCTATCATGAAGATGATGGTGCTACTTTGAAGCACAAGTGTGGAAAAAGGATAGTAGCATTGCCCTTTTTTATTTGGCCTTCCTTTTTTTATTTGGCCTTTTTTTAATTTGGGACAATGCCCTATTAATGATAATCATCACACTTCTATTTATTTACAATTCAATGATTACAACTCGATACTAGAACAAAGTATGACTCTACATGAATGCCTCCGGCGGTGTACCGGGATGTGCAATGATGCATGAGTGACATGCATGAAATAATTATGAACGGTGGCTTTGCCACAAACACGATGTCAACTACATGATCATGCAAAGCAATATGACAATGATGGAGCATGTCATAATAAACGGAACGGTGGAAAG
The DNA here is from genome assembly GCF_056163025.1 of Triticum urartu. Classification (NCBI taxonomy): domain Eukaryota; kingdom Viridiplantae; phylum Streptophyta; class Magnoliopsida; order Poales; family Poaceae; genus Triticum; species Triticum urartu. The sequence goes on from NC_141877.1 coordinate 33,456,549, forward strand.
TTGCATGGCAATATATCTCGGAATGGCTATGGAAATGCCATAATAGGTAGGTATGGTGGCTGTTTTGAGGAAGGTATATGGGGGGTTTATGGTACCGACGAAAGTTGCGCGGTACTAGAGAGGCTAGCAATGGTGAAAGGGTGAGAGTGCGTATAATCCATGGACTCAACATTAGTCATAAAGAACTCACATACTTATTGCAAAAATCTATTAGTTATCGAAACAAAGTACTACGCGCATGCTCCTAGGGGGATAGATTGGTAGGAAAAGACCAACGCTCGTCCCCGACCGCCACTCATAAGGAGGACAATCAATAAATAAATCATGCTCCGACTTCATCACATAACAGTTCACCATACGTGCATGCTACGGGAATCACAAACTTCCACACAAGTATTTCTCAAATTCATAACCACTCAACTAGCATGACTCTAATATCACCATCTCCATATCTCAAAACAATTATCAAGTATCAAACTTCTCTTAGTATTCAACACACTCATAAGAGAATTTTATTATTCTTGAATACCTAGCATATTAGGATTTTAAGCAAATTACCATACTATTTAAGACTCTCAGAATGATCTAAGTGAAGCATGAGAGTTCATCCATTTCTTCAAAATAAAACTACCACCATGCTCTAAAGGATATAAGTGAAGCACTAGAGCAAATGACAAACTACTCCAAAAGATATAAGTGAAGATCAATGAGTAGTCGAATAATTATGCAACTATGTGAAGTCTCTCTAACATTTAATAATTTCAGACCTTGGTATTCTATTCAAACAGCAAGCAAAGCAAAATAAAATGACATTCTAAGAATAGCAAAAATCATGTGAAGAAGCAAAAACTTAGGATCAATCGATACTAACCGATAGTTGTTGAAGAAGAAAGGTGGGATGCCAACCGGGGCATCCCCAAGCTTAGATTCTTGAGACTTCTTGAAATATTATCTTGGGATGCCTTGGGCATCCCCAAGCTTGAGCTTTTGTGTCTCCTTAATTCCTCTCATATCATGGTCTCCCTATATTTCAAAAAGCTTCATCCACACAAAACTCAACAAGGACTCGTGAGATAGGTTAGTATAAACCATTACCAAAACCTTATCATACTCTACTGTAGCAAATAACTAAAATTATTATTCAACATTGCATACTAAATGCCTCTGCATATTTAATAGTCCTATCCTCAAATAGAATCATTAAAGAGGCAAACATATGCAAACAATGCAAACATAACAGCAATCTGCCTAAACAGGATAGTCTGTAAAGAATGCTGCAACATCCATACTTCCCTAAATCCAACAATTATGAAAGAAAATTCCCACTGTAGTAAATTTATCAGAGCTTAATATGAAAAAAGGTTTCAACATTTTATCACATTCTGACTTTTCTAGGGAATTATTGCAACAGCGGTAAACTTTCTGTTTTCAAACAGCAACATGTATACTTGTAACATAGGCATAGCAAAGGCTGTCAATGCCACTTTTATTGAAATAAAATATGCAAAACATTTTTATAAATAACAGCAAGCACATCCTAACAAAATAAATTGACGCTCCAAGCAAAACACATATCATGTGTCGAATAAAAATATAGCTCCAAGTAAAGTTACCGATGAACGAAGATGAAAGAGAGGATGCCTTCCGGGGCATCCCCAAGCTTAGGCTTTTGGTTGTCCTTGAATATTACCTTGGGGTGCCTCGGGCATCCCCAAGCTTAGGCTCTTTCCACTCCTTATTCCATAGTCCATCGAATCCTTACCCAAAACTTGAAAACTTCACAACACAAAACTTAACAGAAAACTCGTAAGCTCCGTTAGTATAAGAAAATAAATCACCATCATAAGGTACTGTAGTGAACTCATTCTAAATTCATATTGGTGTAATATCTACTGTATTCCAACTTCTCTATGGTTCATACCCTCCGATACTACTCATAGATTCATCAAAATAAGCAAACAACACATCGAAAACAGAATCTGTCAAAAACAGAACAGTCTGTAGTAATCTGGATCAAACGTATACTTCTGGAACTCATAAAATTCTCAAATAAATTTCTGGACCTGAGGAATTTATCTATTAATCATCTGCAAAAATAATTAACTAAATAGCACTCTCCAAATAAAAATGGCAGCAATTCTCGTGAGCGCTAAAGTTTCTGTTTTTTTACAGCATGATCAACAAGACTTTCCCAAAGTCTTCCCAAGGGTTCTACTTGGCACAAACACTAATTAAAAGCATAAAACCACATCTAAACAGAGGCTAGATGAGTTATTTATTACTAAACAGGAGAAAAAAGCAAGGAACTAAAATAAAGTTGGGTTGCCTCCCAACAAGCGCTATCGTTTAATGCCCCTAGCTAGGCATGATGATTTCAATGATGCTCACAGAAAGGATAAGACTTGAAATATAAAGAGAGCATCATGAAGAATATGACTAGCACATTTAAGTCTAACCCTCTTCCTATGCATAGGTATTTTGTGAGCAAACAATTTATGGGAACAATAATCAACTAGCATAGGAGAGCAAAACAAGCATAACTTCAAAATTTTAAGCACATAGAGAGGAAACTTGATATTATTGCAACTCCTACAAGCATATGTTCCTCCCTCATAATAATTTTCAGTAGTATCATGAATGAATTCAACAATATAACCAGCACCTAAAGCATTCTTTTCATGATATATAAGCATATAAATTTTATTACTCTCCACATAAGCAAATTTCTTCTCATGAATAATACTGGGAGCAAAATCAACAAAATAACTATCATGTGATTGAAAATTAAGATCAAGATGACAAGTTTCATGGTTATCATTATTCTTTAAAGCATATGTGTCATCACAATAATTATCATAGATAGGAGGCATGCTTTCATCATAATAAATTTGCTCATTAAAACTTGGGGGACAAAAGATATCATCTTCATCAAACATAGCTTCCCCAAGCTTGTGGCTTTGCATATCATTAGCATCATGGATATTCAAGGAATTCATACTAACAACTTTGCAATCATTCTCATCATTCAAATATTTAGTGTCAAACATTTTATAGATTTCTTCTTCTAGCACTTGAGCACAATTATCCTTTCCATCATACTCACAAAAGATATTTAAAAGGTGAAGTGTCTGAGACAAACTCAATTCCATTTTTTTATAGTTTTCTTTTATAAACTAAACTAGTGATAAAACAAGAAACCAAAAGACTCGATTGCAAGATCTAAAGATATACCTTCAAGCACTCACCTCCCCGGCAACGGCGCTAGAAAAGAGCTTGATGTCTACTACACAACCTTCTTCTTGTAGACGTTGTTGGGCCTCCAAGTGCAGAGGTTTGTAGGACAGTGGCAAATTTCCCTCAAGTGGATGACCTAAGGTTTATCAATCCGTAGGAGGCGTAGGATGAATATGGTCTCTCTCAAGCAACCCTGCAACCAAATAACAAAGAGTCTCTTGTGTCCCCAACACACCCAATACAATGGTAAATTGTATAGGTGCACTAGTTCGGCGAAGAGATGGTGATACAATTGGTATATGGATAGTAGATATGAGTATTTGCAATCTGAAATTATAAAAACAGCAAGGTAACAAGTGATAAAAGTGAGCGTAAACGGTATTGCAATGTGTGGAAACAAGGCCTAGGGTTCATACCTTCGCTAGTGTAAGTTCCCTCAACAATACTAACATAATTGGATCACATAACTATCCCTCAACATGCAACAAAGAGTCACTCCAAAGTCACTAATAGCGGAGAACGAATGAAGAGATTATGGTAGGGTACGAAACCACCTCAAAGTTATTCTTTCCAATCAATCTGTTGGGCTATTCCTATAAGTTTCACAAACAGCCCTAGAGTTTGTACTAGAATAACACCTTAAGACACAAATCAATCAAAACCCTAATGTCACCTAGATACTCCAATGTCACCTCAAGTATCCGTGGGCATGATTATACGATATGCATCACACAATCTCGATTCATCTATTCAACCAACACATAGAACCTCAAAGAGTGCCCCAAAGTTTCTACCGGAGAATCACGACGAAAACGTGTGCCAACCCCTATGCATAGGTTCATGGGCGGAACCCGCAAGTTGGTCACCAAAACATACATCAAGTGGCACGTGGTATCCCATTGTCACCACAGATATCCATGGAAAGACATACATCAAGTGTTCTCAAATCTTTAAAGACTCAACCCGATAAGTTTACTTCAAAGGGGAAACTCAATTCATTACAAGAGAGAAGAGGGGGAGGAGAAACATAAGATCCAACTATAATAGCAAAGATCGCGATACATCAAGATCGTATCATCTCAAGAACACGAGAGAGAGAGAGATCAAACACATAGCTACTGGTACATACCCTCAGCCCCGAGGGAGAACTACTCCCTCCTTGTCATGGAGAGCGCCGGGATGATGAAGATGGCCACCGGAGAAGGATTGCCTCCTACGGCAGGGTGCCGGAACGGGTCTAGATTGGTTTTCGGTGGCTACGGAGGCTTCTGGCGGCGGAACTCCCGATCTATTATCCGTCCTAGAAGTTTTAGGGTATATGGAGTTATATAGGCAGAAGAAGCACGTCAGGGGAACCAAGGGGGCCCCACGAGGCAGGGGGCATGCCCTAGGGGGGGGGGGCGCCCCCACCCTCGTGGGCAGCTCCCGTATCTTCTGATGTGGGGTCCAAGTCCATCAGGTGTGTTTCCTTCCAAAAATAACTTCTCCAGTTGATTTCGTTCCGTTTCGACTCCGTCTTATATTCCTTTTCTTCAAAACACTGAAATAGGCATAAAACAGCAAATCTGGGCTGGGCCTCTGGTTAATAGGTTAGTCCCAAAAATAATATAAAAGTGGATAATAAAGCCCAATATTGCCCAAAATAGTAGATAATATAGCATGGAGCAATCAAAAATTATAGATACGTTGGAGACGTATCAGCCCCCTGTTGCCTCTCCAACTCCACCTCCATATATTGAGTTTCGATGAGAAAAAAATAAAGGAGAAGAAATCATCATGTTTTACGATACAGAGCCGCCACCAAGCCCTAAAACCTCTCGAGAGGGTTGATCTGGAGTCTGTTCGGGGCTCCGGAGAGGGGAATCCGTCGCCATCGTCATCATCAACCATCCTCCATCACCAATTTCATGATTCTCACCGCCGTGCATGAGTAATTCCATCGTAGGCTTGCTGGACGGTGATGGGTTGGATGGGATCTGTCATGTAATCGAGTTAGTTTTGTTAGGGTTTGATCCCTAGTGTCCACTATGTTCTGAGATTGATGTTGCTATGACTTTGCTATGCTTAATGCTTGTCACTAGGGCCCGAGTGCCATGATTTCAGATCTGAACCTATTATGTTTTCATAAATATATGAGTGTTCTTGATCCTATCTTGCAAGTCTATAGTCATCTATTATGTGTTATGATCCGTTAACCCCGAAGTGACAATAATCGGGATACTTACCGGTGATGACTGTAGTTTGAGGAGATCATGTATTCACTATGTGTTAATGCTTTGTTCCGGTTCTCTATTAAAAGGAGGCCTTAATATCCCTTAGTTTCCGTAAGGACCCCGCTACCACGGGAGGGTAGGACAAAATATGTCATGCAAGTTCTTTTCCATAAGCACGTATGACTATATTCGGAATACATGCCTACATTATATCAATGAAGTGGAGCTAGTTCTGTGTCGCCCTAGGTTATGACTGTTACATGATGAACCGCATCCAGCATAATTCTCCATCACTGATCCATAGCCTATGAGCTTTCCATATATTGTTCTTCGCTTATTTACTTTCCCGTTGCTATTGTTATCATCACTACAAAATACCAAAAACATTACTTTTATTACTGTTACCTTTTGCTACCATTATCACTACTATCATATTACTTTGCTACTAAACACTTTGCTGCAGATATTAAGTTTCCAGGTGTGGTTTAATTGACAACAAAGCTGCTAATACTTGAGAGTATTCTTTGGCTCCCCTTGTGTCGAATCAATAAATTTGGGTTGAATACTTTACCCTCGAAAACTGTTGCGATCCCCTATACTTGCGGGTTATCAATGCACTCGTCGTGCAAATTTTTGACATCCATCACACCTACTGACCAGATCCTCTGCATCAGCGTGAGCCGTTAACCAGTAAAAACCATGACAAAAAGCTTTGCCACAAGATACTTTGATCGGGCGTGATGACCACAATCCCCTTCATGGATCTCACGAAGTATTTCTTGACCTTCTTTGGGAGAAACACAACGCTGAAATGCTCCAGTGACGCTGCGATGGTACAACTCTCCGTCAGAAATGGTCATTTACTTGGACCGCCGGGTTATCTGTCGGGCCAGGGTCTCGTCCTCTGGCAACTCACCCCGGGTCATGTAAGCCAGGAATGGTACTGTCCAATCTCGAATAACATGAATAGCCGCCGCTAACTGTGCCTCCAGGTTAGGAATGGCCAAATCTTCCTCTGTAGGCAACTTAACAGACGGGTTATGTAAAACATCCAAAAATGTGTTAGGTGGTACCCGCTTACGCTGAGATCCCAACCGGCTTAAGGCATCGGCCGCTTCGTTCTTTCTGCGGTTAATGTGTTCCACTTGATAACCCTTAAAATGCCCTGCAACATCGTCGACCTCGCAGTGATAAGCCGCCATGAGAGGATCCTTGGAATGCCACTTGCCTGACACCTCTTGAGCCACCAAATCTAAATCTCCAAGGCACCGGACCCAGCTCAGACTCATCTCTTTAGCTATTCAAAGACCATGGAGCAAGGCTTCATATTCTGCTGCATTGTTAGTACAAGGAAACATCAATCGCAACACATAACAAAACTTGTCCCCTCAAGGAGAAGTTAAAACAACTCCAGCCCCCGAGCCTTACAACTATTTGGACCCATCAAAATGAATCGTCCAATATGTGTTGTCTGGTTTCTCCTCTGGCATTTGCAACTCTGTGCAGTCATTAATGAAGTCAACCAGCACTTGAGATTTGATCGCAGTACGTGGCATATACTTCAAACCATGAGACCCAAGTTCAATAGCCCACTTGGCGACTCGTCCTATGGCTTCTCTATTTTGAATGATGTCTCCTAGAGGAGCAGAGCTAACCACAGTGATTGGGTGACCCTGAAAGTAATGTTTAAGCTTCTGGCTCGCCATGAACACCCCATAAACGAGCTTCTGCCAGTGTGGATATCTTTGTTTAGATTCAATGAGCACCTCACTGACGTAGTAAACCGGCCGTTGGACCGGATGTTCCTTGCCAGCCTCCTTGCGCTCCATAACAATGGCCACGCTGACCGCACGTGAGTTAGCAGCTACATATAACAACAACGGCTCTTTCTCAACTGGAGCAGCAAGAACCGGCGGCTTAGCGAGCTGTTTCTTCAGATCCTCAAAAGCAGAGTTAGCAGCATCACTCCAGACAAAGTCATCCGCCTTTTTCATCATTTGATACAAAGGCATCGCCTTATCCCCTAACTGGCTTAAGGCAGCGATGCGACCCACCGAACGCTGAACGCCATTGATGCACACCGGTTTGGCCAGAGATGTAATTGCCTTAATTTTCTCCGGATTAGCCCCAATACCTCTGTTAGCCACCAAAAAACCTAAAAGTTTGCCAGCTGGGACTCCAAAAACACATTTGGCCGGGTTAAGCATCATCTTGTAGAGCCGGAGGTTATCAAAGGTCTCCTTCAGATCAGTTACCAAGGTTTCCTTCTCTTTGGATTTTACTACTATGTCATCCACATAAGCATGAACGTTACACCCAATCTGACTGTGAAGACAATTCTGTACACATCGTTGATAAGTCGCCTGGGCACTTTTTAGTCCAAAAGGCATAAACACAGAGCAGAAGGCTCCAAACGGTGTGATGAAAGCTGTCTTCTCCTGGTCCTTATCTGCCATCTTGATCTGATGATAACCTGAATATGCATCCAAAAAACTCAAACGCTCGCAACCCGCCGTAGCATCAATGATCTGATCAATACGAGGGAGAGCAAAAGGATCAGCCGGACAAGCCTTGCTCAAATCGGTGTAATCCACACACATACGCTAGGTGCCATTCTTCTTGAGTACAAGCACCGGGTTAGCCAACCACTCTGGGTGAAAAACTTCAACAATGAACCCGGCCGCCAAGAGCCAGGCCACCTCTTCTCCAATGGCCTTGCGCCTTTCCTCGTTAAACCGTCGAAGAAACTGCCTGACCGGCTTAAACTTCGGATCAATATTAAGAGTGTTCTCAACGAGTTCTCTCGGGACACCTGGCATGTCAGAAGGTTTCCATGCAAAGATGTCCCGGTTCTCATGGATGAACTCGATGAGCGCGCTTTCCTATTTTTGATCCAAGTTGGAGCCGATGATGAACTGTTTGGATGAGTCGCCAGGCACAAAATCAACCATCTTGGTGTCATCAGCTGACTTGAATTTCAACACCGGTTCATGCTCCGTAGTTGGCTTCTTCAAAGACGTCATGTCTGCCGGGTCAACATTATCTTTATAAAACTTTAACTCCTCTATCGCACAAACAGATTCATCATAAGCGACATCACCTTCTTCACATTCTAGGGCTATTTTCGGCTTCCATGTACTGTGATGGTGCCTTTATAACCCGGCATCTGGAGCTGCAGATACACATAACACGGATGAGCCATGATCTTGGCATAAGCCGGCCATCCAAACAGAGCATGATATGGGCTTTTGATCTTAACCACCTCAAAAGTTAACTTCTCAGCCCTGGAATCATATTCATCCCCAAAGGCTACTTCCAGTTCAATCTTACCAACTGGGTATGCCGACTTACCGGGCACAACACCATGAAAAACAGTGTTGGATTGTTTAAGACTCTTATCATTCAACCCCATCCGACGAAACGTCTCATAATAGAGGATGTTGATGCTACTGCCTCCGTCCATGAGCACCTTAGTGAACTTATATCCACCAACCTGAGGTGCCACCACCAAGGTCAAGTGACCCGGATTATCAACCTGGGGAGGGTGATCTTCCCTACTCCACACAATAGGCTGTTCTAACCACCTCAAATAACGTGGAATCGCTGGCTCAACAACATTGACATCCCTCTTATGAAGCTTCTGGTCCCTCTTGCATAAACTAGTGGTAAACACGTGGTACTGCCCACTATTCAACTGTTTTGGGTTACTCTGATACCCGGACTGTTGTTGCTGTTGCTGCTAATTACTTTGGCCGGGTTGCTGATTATAGCCACCCTGGTTACTCGGATGGCCCTGACCATGAAAACCGCCTCCGCCTGAACCGGCGCCCGGGCCATGAAAGCCGCCCCCGCCTGAACCGCCACCAGGTCCGTGGCTACCATCAAACATGTTGGAATTTTTAAATGCCTTCATGATCGTACAGTCCTTCCACAGATGGGTAGCTGGCTTCTCCCGGGTGCCGTGTCTTGGACAAGGTTCATTCAGTAGTTGCTCGAGGGTGGGACCTGACCCGCCTGACCAAGGAGGTGGCCTACCCTTGCGCCGTTGGTTGTTGCCCTGTGTATTGGTGTTAGCCACAAACTCATCAGCCTTACGTTTATTACCTCCTTGATTCGCTGGGTTATGCTGGTGACCCTTGCCAATGTCGTTCTTCTTTCCCTTCCTATCTTTTCTTCATCACACATGGGATCCTTGGTACTGTCAGAATCAGCATATTTGACCAGGGCCTCCATCAACTAGCCCATGTCATTACAATCACGCTTGAGCCTCCCCAGCTTCTGTTTCAGAGGTTCAAAACGGCAATTTTTCTCCAACATTAAGACCACAGAGTCGGCATCCATCTTATCAGATGAATGTATTATCTCCTTGACCCGGCGCACCCAATGGGTCGTGGACTCACCTTCCTCCTGCTTACAATTAGTCAGGTCCATGATTGACATAGGTTGTTTACATGTGTCCTTGAAGTTCTGAATGAACCGGGCTTTTAACTCCGCCCATGAGCCGATGGAGTTGGGTGGCAACCCTTTCAACCAAGTGCAAGCCATTCCATCCAATATCATAGTGAAATACTTAGCCATTGCTGTATCGCTGACCTCCAACAGCTCCATCGCCATATCATAACTTTCAATCCATGCCCCAGGCTGTAAGTTGGCCGTGTAATTAGGCACCTTACGAGGCCCCTTATAGTCTTTTGACAAGCACTCATTACGTATAGCCGGCACCAGGAAAGGGACACCTCCTGTTCTTGTGGCCACTCCTACCTCAATAGAGGTAGCCGGATAAACCGGAAAAGCCTGATGAGCCGCCTTCTCGGCTACCAGTTGAACCGCCCGCTTAGCCTCTTGACAGATTCTCTCTTGATCTGCCAAGTTAAGGCCCCCCTGCGCCGGCTCATGCCTACGCGGTTGGTTACGGTGTTGAGCATTGCTCGACATAGTGACTGAGTCCATATGCCTGCTATAGCTCGGGCTCTGGCTTGGGCGAGGGGTTGAATGGATTTTGTCTCGACTGTAAGAGTACGCATCCTGCTGTGCCAGAGCCATCTGTAGAAGTTCTCTCACCCTTCGTGTTTAAATTGCTGTCGGAGAGTCGCCTTCCATCGGGAGAGCCGCCAAACGAGCCGACGCAGCGATGAGATTCTCCAAAGGGTTAGAAAAGTGACCCAGTGGTATTGGTGTGTAATGAGGCGGAGCAGTATTCATATGGGGTGGCTCCATGGCTGCGGTTGAACCGGCGCCCCAGCCCCGAGTGTCATGATTCGGTTTGCCTTCGGCGGGTTACTTGGACCAGCCCCGGGTGTGTGGAAGAGATTCCTAGGGTCGTAAGTCAGAGGTAGACATGACTGAGTTTTCTGGTGCCTTCTCCTCATGACATCGTTTGACGCATTCAGATCCACCGAGAGCCGGAAAGTCTCTGCCTGAAGCTGCTGAGCACGAGCATGCAAAGCTGCCCACTCCGCGGCCATCCTGACCTCTTCTGCTGCTAAATTTTCCTTGGCCTGTGCCATCTCTTCGCGCAACCGTGCCACCTCCGCGTCATGCTGAGCCTTATCAGGGACTCCACTATAGCAGTCAACAGAGCCGTCAACTTATCCATGAGGTCCATTAGCACCTGAGCTGGGGGGCACGTGAGGTCTCCTGACCCGGCTGCTGCTGACCAGGTGGTTATCGCTGCCGTAGCCGTAGAGTTCTGCCCGGGCTGAGTGCCAGCCATGAAAACTCCGGTTTGATTCGGCGGCTCAGAGAGGTCCGAAATACTGCTGCCATCGGAACAGCTCCCAAGCACGCCATCTTGTAACTGATACAAAGAATTTGTCTCGCCTGAGGACGACTCACCGTCAGAACAGATGGCCGTCTCACCGCCATCCACTGATCCTTCAGAGAATTCACCCTCATGGATGCAACCCACGAAGGCATGCCTCACGGCAGGTTGAGCCCGGGCGGATCTCGCGCGCTGAGCCGTCTCGCTGAGGTTGGTGCAGACGTCCGGCTCTGGACCCGATTCACCAATCCGGCTGATGAAGACATGGATTCCGCCAAAGGGGACCCGCTACCCATACTCAATTGAGCCGGCCTCGGGGCCCCAGCCTTCGTTGTCGATGTAGAGCTTGCCGCGATGACTTTTGGTCATCCGGCCCACAACATATCCCTTGAGCCCTTCAAAGCTGCCCTTCAAGAACTCAAATCCACCATGCGCTGGCCCCACGGTGGGTGCCAACTGTCGTGGAATTGTCATGACAGATGTCCTAGCGAAAGGACTTAGTCGTAGGGCCATCGAAACTAAGAAGCTTAAAGGGGTTAATTGGGACAAACGACACGAGAGGTTTATACTGGTTCGGCCCCTTATGGTGAAGGTAAGGCCTAGTATAGTTGATGTTGTATTGCTAGGTTTCGATGACCAAGGAGCGAATTTGCTAGCTTGGCTATCGATCTCTTGTTTCTTATCCTATGCCGCCGCCGGGTCGTCCCCTTATATACACGGGTTGACGCCTGGCGGCCTACAGAGTCCCGGCCGGCTCATAAAACGTGTCCGGCTTGGCGACTTCTTTTATATGCCTTTCTTTACAAGTATTTCTCTACATATTGGGCCTTAAGCCGCCTCTAGTCTTAGGCTTTCTACAAGTCTTGATAAACTATCAGTTTGAACATTTACTGGGCTTCCTCTCGTAACCCGCCATTGGGGTTGACCCGGCCCCTCCTGGGCGGGTCATACCTGGTAGCTATATCCCCAACAACCTCCAAGCTCCATTTTTCCCGAGATTTGTCTTGGTTTAGCGGTCCGTCACGTCCCATCTCCGTCTTCACCGCCATTGATCACCCGTGCCGATCTCGTCGCCAGCACCATCGTGGTGAGCCTCTTGTTCTTATCTTCTTTCTAAAAGGAAAAAATCTTACTTTAGATGGATACTTGTCTAATTTTCTTACTTTTATTATTTCTTGTTATTATATAGTGCGATGGTTTTGGTATCCGCCCCTGTCGGCCCTAGTCCTGGCTATGATTCGGATGTGGTATATATATATATTATCTTTTATAACTATTTGGTTCATTTATTATTTATGGAAATTATGCCGACCAACGTGACATAGATTTTTTTATCTAGGAGGTAGTTGAACCAGAAATTCCAACCGACCCTATTGTCGAGAGGTTAAATTTAGCTGAAGAAGAAAACAATTACTTGAAGGAAAAAATAAAAAAATTGAGGAGGAGAAGATGATACTGGATTTGCATGTTGCGGATGTCATCGATGATCACAAGATCAAGATGGATGCAATGCGGTTGAAGATTAGAAAGATTAGAAAATATGCCATTCATACCGAGGCTTGGTATCATTATGCCGTTGGTTCAATTGTTACCTTGGTTGTGATTATGATCGCATTTGTTGTTGCATTGAAAGGTTTTACATAGTTTCAATGTATGATTTAACTAGATGCTCTGGAGAGCTATATGTTGTTCAATGAGAACTATGTATGTACTTTGGTTTTAATGTGATGATGAACTTCTATTAATTTGGTCACTTACCTATCCATGTGAATCTGTAATGGTTTTTGACACACATAATTATATATAATGCACATAGATGAACCGACAATGGATGTACGGTGACAGACACACCTCCGAGTACATTAAGGGCCTGCATAATTTTTTTGAAGTGGCTGAGGCAAACAAGCAGAATGGTTTTATGTGTTTCCCATGCCCTATATGTGGGAATACGAAGTCTTACTCTAACCAGAAAATCCTTCACAGCCACCTGCTTTATAAGGGTTTCATGCCACACTATAATGTTTGGACCAAGCACGAAGAATTAGGGGTTATGATGGAAGACAACGAAGAAGAAGAGGACGATGACAACTATGTGCCCTTGAATACGGTGATGCTGCAATGGGGGAATCTGCTGAAGATCAAGAGGAACCAGATGATGTGCCCGATGATGATGATGATCTCCGCCGGGTCATTGTTGATGCAAGGACACAGTGCGAAAGTCAAAAGGAGAAGCTGAAGTTCGATCGCATGTTAGAGGATCGTAAAAAAGGGTTGTACCCCTATTGTGAAGATGGCAACACAAAGCTCGGTACCATACTGGAATTGCTGCAGTGGAAGGCAGAGAATTCTGTGCCTGACAAAGGATTTGAGAAGCTACTGAAAATATTGAAGAAGAAGCTTCCAAAGGATAACAAATTGCCCGACAGTACGTATGCAACAAAGAAGGTCATATGCCCTCTAGGTTTGGAGGTGCTGAAGATACATGCATGCCCTAATGACTGCATCCTCTACCGCGGTGCATACGAGGATTTGAACGCATGCCCGGTATGCGATGCATTGTGGTATAAGATCAGATGAGATAACCCTGGTGATGTTGACGACGAGCCCCCCAGGAAGAGGGTTCCTGCAAAGCTGATGTGGTATGCTCCAATAATACCACGATTGAAATGTCTTTTCAGAAATGAAGAGCATGCCAAGTTGATGCGATGGTACAGAGAGGACCGTAAGAAAGACGGGAAGTTGAGAGCACCCGCTAACGGGTCACAGTGGAGAAAAATTGAGAGAAAGTACCGGGCTGAGTTTGCAGGTGACCCAAGGAACGTATGGTTTGGTTTAAGAGCAGATGGCATTAATCCTTTCGGGGAGCAGAGTAGCAATCACGTCACCTGGCCCATGACTCTATGTATGTATAACCTTCCTCCTTGGATGTCCATGAAGCAAAAGTTCATTATGATGCCAGTTCTCATCCAAGGCCCTAAGCAACCCGGCAACGACATTGATGTGTACCTAAGGCCATTAGTTGAAGAACTTTTATAGCTGTGGAATGGAAACGGTGTACGTGTGTGGGATGAGCACAAACAGGAGGAATTTAACCTGCACACGTTGCTGTTTGTAACCATCAACGATTGGCCCGCTCTCAGTAACCTTCCAGGACAAACAAACAAGGGATACCACGCATGCATGCACTGTTTAGCTGACACCGAAAGTATATACATGGACAAATGCAGGAAGAATGTGTACCTGGGCCATCGTTGATTTCTTCCAACCAACCATCAATGTCGAAAGAAAGGCAAGCATTTCAAAGGCGAGGCAGATCACCGGAAGAAGCTCACCATGTGTACCGGTGATCATGTACTTGCTATGGTCAATGATTTACATGTAATCTTTGGAAAGGGTCCTGGCGGACTATCTGTTTCGAATGACGCTGCGGGACACGCACCCATGTGGAAGAAGAAATCTATATTTTGGGACCTACCCTACTGGAAAGAGCTAGAGGTCTGCTCTTCAATCGACGTGATGCACGTGATGAAGAACCTTTGCTTGAACCTGCTAGGCTTCTTGGGTGTGTATGGGAAGACAAAAGATACACCGGAGGCACGGGAGGACCTGCAACATTTGTAGGAAAAAGACGGCATGCCTCCAAAGCAGTATGAAGGTCCTGCGAGCTACACTCTTACCATAGAAGAGAAGGAAATCTTCATTGAATGCCTGCTCAGTAAGAAGGTCCCGTCTGGCTTCTCGTCGAATATAAAGGGAATAATAAATATGGCCAAGAAAAAGTTTCAGAACCTTAAGTCTCATGACTGCCACATGATTATGATGCAACTGCTTCCGGTTGCATTGAGGGGGCTTCTACCGAAAAATGTCTGATTAGCCATTGTGAAGCTATGTGCATTCCTCAATGCAATCTCTCAGAAGGTGATTGATCCAGAAATAATAATCAGGCTAAGGAGTGATGTGGCGCAATGTCTTGCCAGTTTCGAGCTGGTATTCCCACCATCCCTCTTCAATATCATGACACACGTCCTAGTTCATCTAGTCGACGAGATTGTCGTTCTGGGCCCCGTATTTTTACACAATATGTCCCCCTTTGAGATGTTCATGGGAGTCCTAAAGAAATATGTCCGTAACCGTGCTAGGTCAGAAGGAAGCATCTCCATGGGCCATCAAATAGAGGATGTCATTGGGTTTTGTGTTGACTTCATTCCTGGTGTCAGTGTCAAAACCGGCGGATCTCGGGTAGGGGGTCCTGAACTGTGCGTCTAGGCGGATGGTAACAGGAGGCGGGGGACACGATGTTTACCCAGGTTCGGGCCCTCTTGATGGAGGTAATACCCTACGTCCTACTTAATTGTTCTTGATAATATGTGTAGTACAAGAGTTGATCTACCACAAGATCGAAGAGGCTAAAACCTAGAAGCTAGCCTATGGTATGATTATTGTTGTTGGTCCTACGGACTAAACCCTCCGGTTTATATAGACACCGGAGGGGGCTAGAGTTACACAGAGTCGGTTACAAGGAAGGAGATCTACATATCCGTACTGCCAAGCTTGCCTTCCACGCCAAGGAGAGTCCCATCCGGACACGAGACAAAGTCTTCAATCTTATATCTTCATAGTCCAACAGTCCGGCCAAAGGATATAGTCCGGCTGTCCGGATACCCCCCTAATCCAGGACTCCCTCAGTAGGCCCTGAACCAGGCTTCAATGACGATGAGTCCGGCACGCAGATTGTCTTCGACATTGCAAGGCGGGTTCCTCCTCCGAATACTTCATAGAAGATTTTGAACACGAGGATCGTGTCCGTCTCTACAAAACAAGTTCCACATACCACCGTAGAGAGAATAATATTTCCATAAATCTAATCTGCTGACGTACCCCGTAGTGTGACATCACACCACAGCCAGGTCTTTATTCGAATCGTTTTTCACAACCAATCTCAGCGTGTTTCGCGAGGCGGTTTCCTTGGCACGTCTTGTCGAAGTAGAGATCGTGTCCCCTTTATTACGGGATTCTCATCAATACGGACATGGGTAACCCAACCGTGCCTATTGGTAGGACTCCTAAATCTTAGGCAAGTCCCAAACGACCACGAGGAGGACGCTTGATATTCACCCTCTTTATAAAGGGGACAAGGCTTTTTCTTTTTTCCCTCTCGTGATCAATCAAATCCTTCCCCCGCCTCGAGTTCTAACACCCAAAACTCATGCCAGGTGCTTCGGACCTTCAACTATGTCTGGATCCAACCTTCAAGGTCGGTGGATGCCTTCCTCCGTCACGGAGGAGGACATCAAGAGGTTGAGAGAGGCCAGATATCTGACCGCCGAAATTTCGCATCGGCTGCCCGCCCGAGGGCAGGTCGTCCCTACTCCTGAACCCAACGAGAGCGTCGTGTTCGTCTCCCGCTTCCTCCGAGGACTAGGCCTCGCTCTGGATCCCTTTGTTAGGGGTCTTATATTCTATTATGGGCTAGATTTTCATGATCTGGCCCCGGATTCCCTTCTTCACATTTCGTCATTTATTGTCGTATGTGAGGCCTTCCTCCACATTACCCCTCACTTCAGCATGTGGCTCAAGACCTTCGATGTGAAGCCGAAGATGATCAAGGGGCTGCACGCAGCATGCGGAGGTGCTTTAATAAGCAAAATTGCTGATGCTCCATGGCCTGAGGGTAGCTTCCCAGAGGTGTCCAGATTGTGGCAGCGGGAGTGGTTCTACATCACAACTCCCCGAAGTGCCAAGTGGGTAGCTGCCCCCACCTTTCGCTCAGGCCCCCACCACAACTGACGTCATGGATCAACAGGTGTTGAGCTAGGGTCCAGCCAAGGACGTGCCAATACTGCAAAGCCGTATCCGAGATCTCTTTGAGAGAGATTTCAGTCTGGTTATGGTAGTGCATGTTATGCTAGTTCGTCGAGTCCATCCTTGAAACGCCGACCCTTCGCATGTGGGAATTCAACCCGGAAGGACCGTGAGCTATTCAACACTTCCTTGGCATGATGCCTGAGGAGATGTACAAATTGTTCTTAGGACCACAAATAATGTGTCCGGACATCACCGAGGATGCAGGTCTGAGCTGCAATCGCTCGGATACCCAAGTAAGTAGCCCCGCATCCGAACACACTGTCCATTTGTTTATCGCAATGTTGCCCTAAAAAGCCGCTCTTTGACCAGGATTGGATAGCGAAGGCAAAGTTGATCAAGTGTCCGGCCCCCCTCCCTGAGACATCACCAAATCCCGTGCTAACTAGGATGCTGGAGATCACGCCTTATCAAGCGCCCTCAGGAGAAGATAAAGGGGGGACAAGGAGGCTAGCGCCTCCGCGAAGGAGGTTAACCGGGGAGGAGGAACTGAAACTTCCTCTCCCCAGGGAAGGAAGAGGAACGCCTCTGAGGACCCGGAGACCACGGTCTCCAAACGGGGGAAGAAATCTTCGCCGGAGGGTCTTGCCCTGGGGGATACCCCGGCCGCACTATGCCCTCAAGGGGATCAGCCCTCCACCGAGCTGTAAGTAAAAGGGTACTTAATAATGAAAATATCTCGCCTTACTTTTGAGGAAAATAACCGAAGCATTTATCTTGCAGTTCGGATCCTAGCCATTCTCAGCAGAGCTCGTCTTCAGGGGATCTTCTTCCAGAGATGATGGAGAGCGAAACGCCTCCCCCTGCCATACCGCCTCATGAGGCGGGCAACCCCGAGGTGTCGTCGCGGAGGGTTTCTCCTGATCCGGCAAGGCCAAAAGGTAATCCTATGGCCACCCGAAGTCCTCAGTATCCGTCTCTTGAAGAGGGCAATTGAAAGAGTCCGGCACTGTCTGGTGTATGGTCGGACATACTGAGGGATCTGCTAGAGCAAGCGGCTATCTCAGAAGAGCACCGCACGTTGATGGGTACGGTGATTGAAAGGATTTCATCCGCCGAAAGCGGGTTGCATGAAGCCTTTATGAGTCTAATGACGGGTTTTGAGGTACGCAAAATGATGTACATTTTTGACAGTACCGCACAATTTTAGATGTGCCCTGTGTAGATAGTAGGCCCTGAGACTCTGGGTGCTGTCGAAGACGACAGCGCACAGAGGATCATAGTCCCAGGAATAATTGTGCCGCCTTAATATGCAGGTGGCGGAGGGTCCGGTGGCCAGCCGGACTAATGAGTTTGCCGAGCTAAAGCGGCAGCTTGACGTGGCAGACGCCAACATCAAACTTGTCAACAAGCGGCTTGACGAGGCACAGGGTATGTGATTCCTTCGGTGACACATGGGAAGAGGAGCATGATGCCAATATCTATAACATGTGTGTGAATGCAGAAGAAGCTGCGGCCATGGAGAACCTTCGGGCGGAACTTGCCCGAGCCAAAGAACAAGCCAGAAAAGTGATGCGGCTGCCCTAAAGGCAATCGAGGAGCTAAAAGCCGAACATGCTGCTCACTGCCAAAGCAAGGAGGAAATAGCCAGGATGGCTGTGGAATTGAAGAACGCCGCTGACCGTTACGAGCTTCTTGAAAAGGAAGATCTAGCAAAGAGGACAGACCTGGAGAAGGCCACGATGGCGACCAAAGACACCCGCTCTGCAATGGGAGCGATGAAGGAGGAGCTGCGTCAAGCCGGGGATATCGTGGCTGGGAAGCCCTTTATGCTGCGGATGAAGTTTGGAGATCCTCGGTATGCCCCTTTGGACCGAATGTGGAGTTCTGCGGACGCATAGGACTTAGCGGCGTGTGCTGCCGATGCGGCCGAATACTTCCGAGATCAAAAAGATCGCGAAGTGGAAAAGCTATCTGGTCACAATTTAACGTTCCAGAGCGTCCGCTTCCATTGACTGGTCGGTTGGCCGAATGGGCCGAGCT
This sequence comes from Triticum urartu, assembly GCF_056163025.1. Taxonomy (NCBI): domain Eukaryota; kingdom Viridiplantae; phylum Streptophyta; class Magnoliopsida; order Poales; family Poaceae; genus Triticum; species Triticum urartu. The sequence continues at coordinate 33,475,602 of NC_141877.1, forward strand.
GAATAGATTGTCCGGACTCGCCATGAGGTCTATTGTGGATCATCTGTGGCCGGAAAGGCCAAAGAAGAACATTTATTTTAGTTTGGTGTAGCAGTTCCTTGGTGCGGTGCCGCACATCAATGCGATGAAGAGGTCGGCGTGCGTAGAGGGTGCGCGGATAGCCCAAGATTCGGACGAGAGCCGAGTACCTGCCGAGCACTACTTTCGAGAAGTTCTTAAGGGCGCTCATTTGATAGAAGCGCAGCACTCGTTTTTCGATGTTTGGGGGGTATATGGATATATATAGGCGAAAGAAGTCGGTCAGGGGAGCACGAGGGGCCCACGAGGGTGGGGGCGCGCCCAGGGGGTAGGCGCACCTCCCTGCCTCGTGGCTAGGCGCACCTCCCTGCCTCGTGGCCACCTCGAAGCTTCCCTGACGTAAACTCCAAGTCTCCTGGATTGCTTCCGTTCCAAAAATAACTTTCCCAAAGGTTTCATTCCGTTTGGACTCCTTTTGATATTCCTTTTCCTCAAACACTGAAATAGGCAAGAAAACAACAATTTGGGCTGGGCCTCCGGTTAATAGGTTACTCCCAAAAATAATATAAAAGTGTATAATAAAGCCCATAAACATCCAAAACAGATAATATAATAGCATGGAACAATAAAAAATTATAGATACGTTGGAGACGTATCAAGCATCCCCAAGCTTAATTCCTCCTCGTCCTTGAGTAGGTAAATGATAAAAACAGAATTTTTGATGTGGAATGCTTCCTAACATATTTCTCAATGTAATTTTTCTTTATTGTGGCATGAATGTTCAGATCTGAAAGATTCAAGATAAAATTTTAATATTGACATAGAAATATAATACTTCAAGCATACTAACTAAGCAATCATGTCTTCTCAAAATTACATGGCCAAAGAAAGTTATCCCTACAAAATCATATAGTCTGGCTATGCTCCATCTTCATCACACAAAATATTTAAATCATGCACAACCCCGATGACAAGCCAAGCAATTGTTTCATACTTTTAATGTTCTCAAACTTTTTCAATCTTCACACAATACATGAGCATGAGCCATGGACATAACACTAGGTGGAATAGAATGTTGGTTGTGGAGAAGACAAAAAGGAGAACATGGTCTCACATCAACTAGGCGTATCAACGGGCTATGGAGATGCCCATCAATAGATATCAATGTGAGTGAGTAGGGATTGCCATGCAACGGATGCACTAGAGCTATAAGTATATGAAAGCTCAACAAAAGAAACTAAGTGGGTGTGCATCCAACTTGCTTGCTCACGAAGACCTAGGGCATTTTGAGGAAGCCCATCATTGGAATATACAAGCCAAGTTCTATAATGAAAAATTCCCACTAGTATATGAAAGTGATATCATAGGAGACTCTCTATCATGAAGATCATGGTGCTACTTTGAAGCACAAGTGTGGAAAAAGGATAGTAGCATTGTCCCTTCTCTCTTTTTCTCTCATTTTTTGGGCCTTCTTCCCTTTTTATGGCCTTTATTTTTTTTCGTCCGGAGTCTCATCCCGACTTGTGGGGGAATCATAGTCTCCATCATCCTTTCCTGACTTGTGACAATGCTCTAATAATGATGATCATCACACTTTATTTACTTACAACTCAAGAATTACAACTCTATACTTAGAAAAAAATATGACTCTATGTGAATGCCTCCGGCGGTGTACCGGGATGTGCAATGATGCATGAGTGCCATGTATGAAATAATTATGAACGGTGGCTTTGCCACAAACACGATGTCAACTACATGATCATGCAAAGCAATATGACAATGATGGAGCATGTCATAATAAACGGAACGGTGGAAAGTTGCATGGCAATATATCTCGGAATGGCTATGGAAATGCCATAATAGGTAGGTATGGTGGCTGTTTTGAGGAAGGTATATGGGGGGTTTATGGTACCGGCGAAAGTTGCGCGGTACTAGAGAGGCTAGCAATGGTGGAAGGGTGAGAGTGCGTATAATCCATGGACTCAACATTAGTCATAAAGAACTCACATACTTATTGCAAAAATCTATTAGTTATCGAAACAAAGTACTAGGCGCAAGCTCCTAGAGGGATAGATTGGTAGGAAAAGACCATCGCTCTTCCCGGACCGCCACTCATAAGGAAGACAATCAATAAATAAATCATGCTCCGACTTCGTCACATAACGGTTCATCATACGTGCATGCTATGGGAATCACAAACTTCAACACAAGTATTTCTCAAATTCACAACTATTCAACTAGCATGACTCTAATATCACCATCTTCATATCTCAAAACAATCATTAAGTATCAAACTTCTCATAATATTCAATGCACATTATATGAAAGATTTTATTATATCCCTCTTGGATGCCTATCATATTAGGGCAAAATTCATAACCAAAGCAAACTACCATGCTGTTCTAAAAGACTCTCAAAATAATATAAGTGAAGCATGAGAGTTCAACAATTTCTTCAAAATAAAACCACCGCCGTGCTCTAAAAAGATATAAGTGAAGCACTAGAGCAAATGACAAACTACTCCAAAAGATATAAGTGAAGATCAATGAGTATTCGAATAATTATGCAACTATGTGAAGACTCTCTAACATTAAATAATTTCAGATCTTGGTATTTTATTCAAACATCAAGCAAAACAAAATAAAATAAAATGACGCTCCAAGCAAAACACATATCATGTGGCGAATAAAAATATAGCTCCAAGTAAAGTTACTGTTGGGGATATTACTACTGGACGTAAGCCGGCCAGGAGTATCTGGATTAACTTTATGAAGATTAGAAGCCCATGAAGACGTAAGAATGATGGCGCTTTATGAAGGCCCAAGGCCCAGAGGCGAGTTAAGGCCTGTAGATGTAAACCGACCTTATTATGTAACTTGCATTGTAAGATAGGAAGTATAGAGACCGAACCGGACACGTTTATGATCCGGCTTCGGGACTCTGTAAACCGGCGGGTGTCAACCTATATATATAAAGGGACGACCCGGAGGCGGCTTAGGGACAAGACACACAACTCGAGAACCAGTCAAAGCGGATTCGCTCCCTGGTCATCGAAACCCTAGAAATACCAATCACAACTAGACGTAGGCTTTTACCTTCATCGAAGGGGCCAAACTATTATAAACTTCCCGTGTCCCTTTGTCTAGTTTAACCCCTTTAAGCTAACCCGTTGTGATGGCTCCATGACAAAGTACTCTCACAAGGACATCTGCCATGACAAACCCACGACAGTTGGCGCCCACCGTGGGGCTATCATATGATGGTTTCGAGTTCTTAAAGGGCAGCTTTGATGGACTCAAGGGATACGCTGTGGGCCGGATGACGAAGAGTCGTCGCGGCAAGCTCTACATCGACAATGCAGGATGGGGCCCCGAGGCCGATTCAATCGAATACGGGTACCGGGTCCCCTTTGGTGGGATTCACGTCTTCATCGGCAAGATTGGCGAACCGGGCCCTGAGCCGGACACCTGCACCGACATCATCGAGACGGATCAGCATGCAATCCCTTCCCCGGTTCAGCCCATGGCAAAGCATGTTTTCGTAGGTGTCATCCACGGAGTAGAATATGAGGACGGGCCGGCATCCGATGGACAAACCGTTGTCTGCTCCGACGACGAGTCTTCTGGAGAGACCGAATCGCTCTATCAGTTGCAGGACGATCGGATTAGTGGAGGTTCCGAGGGCAACAGTATTCCAGACTCCCCTGATCTGCCAAACCGGGCAGCTATCTTCATGAATGGTACACAGTCAGCGCCCCACTCATCGACCACCGCAGCAATGCTCTCCGGTTCAGCAACAGCCACGCCGACAGGGGCAGGGGGCTCTGCGCCACCTCCGGCTCAAGTTCTGTCTGACTTGTTCGACGCTTTGGCAACATTGATGGCCGCAGAGGTGGATGCAGTAGCCCGGGATCAGCACAATGTGGAGATCGCAAAGGTGAAAGATTAGATAACTCAGGCTAAAGCGGACCTAGCGGCAGAAAGGCTAGGATGGCCACCGAGCGGGCCGAGTTGGAAGCTCAGGCCTACCGGCTTAGGCTGGATCAGAACGCCTCAGAGGAAGTCATGAGAAGAAGATACCAATCGCATCTCCCACCGAGTTATGAGCCAAGAAATCTCTTCAACACGCCAGGAGTAGGAACTAGTAATCAACAATATTAAACCATATGGAGGTGCCAGGAACAGGAGCGCCGGTTCAGCCGCGCATGATGGACCCGCCTCGTCAGAACAACATTGTGCCACAGTATGTTCCAACACCCCCCGGGCATTACTCCAACCCGTTGGACAACATTGTGGCCGCTGCTTCACGATTAGCAGCCCTCCCAACCGACGGCGAATCACTAGTTGCGATTGAGGCACGACGAGCCAGAGATCTCCTTCAAACAGCTCTAAACCAGCAGCAGGCGTATTCACGCAGTCATGAGAGGATTCATTTCCACCCCCCGTCCAAGCCGGAGCTACAGCAGGCACATTGAGGATGAACCGGCCGTGTCCAGCAGTGCACATCACCGTAACTCACCGCGAGGGCACAACCCGACAGGGGGAGGTGCCAATGCGCAGGATGTGGTGGATCATGGTCGCGCACATCGAGAGGCTGAGTTAGCAGCTCTGCACGGAGCCCGTCAACCTACTCCGGTTCACCCTACCGCATCAGTAGAGCCAGGTGTGGTATTCAGTTCCTTAGGGGTGCTGTGTCTCACCCCCGCTTTGCGTAATGTGAGACTGCCCAAGGACTTCAAAGGACCTCGTAAGGTACCCAATTACACCGCCGATCTGCAACCAGAGGCATGGGTTGAAAGCTACGAGATGGCAATGGAGATGTTAGATGTGGTTGAAGCAGTATGTGCTAAATACTTCACCATGATGTTGGAAGGAACAATTCGTACTTGGTTGAAGAGCTTACCAAATAACTCTGTCGGATCATGGGCCGAATTGAAGCACCAGTTTACCCAGAACTTCAAAGATACTTGTAAGCAGCCCATGTCAATTGTGGATCTGGCCGCTTGTGTCCAAGAGGATGGTGAGTCCACAACCCATTGGGTAAAGTGGGTCTCAGCTATTTTGCATTCATCGTATCGTATCAATGCAGATACCGCAGTGCTAACGTTGGAGGGCATTGCCGTTTTCTGCCGCTCAAACAGAAGTTAGGAAGGCTCAAACGTCACTGCAATGATATGTCAATGCTTATGGCCGCTTTGGTTAAATACGCCAATTCCGATAATACCAAAGACCCTGACTCAGAGGAGGACAAACCGGGGAAAGGGAAAAAGAACGACAATACCAAGGGTCAGCAGCACAATCCGGCAGGCCATGGGAACAGTGGTAAGCGCAAGGCTGACAACAGTTTGGACTTTGTGGCTAACACCAATGCTCAGGAGAATGGTCAGCGCCATAACGGCAAGCAGCTCCAGAGGGGCGGAGGTTCAAGCCCCAATTTGGAATGCCTGTTAAATCAACCCTGTCCAAAGCATGGATCAAAGGAGAAGCCAACATCGCATCTTTGGAAGGATTGTTATATCATGCGGGATTTCAAGAACTCCAATATGTTTCAGTACGATAATGGCCCGCCCGGCGGTTCAGGAGGTGGTTTCCACAGGCCGGGTTACGGAGGCAGCAGTTCCGGTTCAGGATTTCAGGGCAATCAAACCGGACACAATAATCAAGGGAACCATGGCAACCAGGGAGGTTACAACCATCAGGGGAACCAGCAGTAGCAGCAGCAGTCGGGTTATTAGAGCAATCCTAAGCAGTTAAATAGTGGGCAATATCATGCCTTCACCACTAGCTTGTGTAAGCGTGATCAGAAGCTTCACAAGAGGGCGGTAAACTCTGTTGAATCGGCGGTGCCTCAGTATATGCGCTGGTCTGAGCAACCCACTTTGTGGAGTAGAGAGGATCACCCACCCCGGGTTGACAATCCGGGTCATCTGGCCTTGGTGGTGGCCCCTCAAGTTGGGGGATATAAGTTCACTAAGGTGCTCATGGATGGGGGAAGTAGTATCAACATTCTATATTATGATACCTTCCGTCGTATGGGGTTGATAGTTAAGAATCTTAAACCGTCAAACACCGTTTTCCGTGGTGTGGTGCCTGGTAAATCTGCATATCCAGTGGGCAAGATACCCTTAGAGGTGGCTTTTGGAGATGATCATGATTCAAGATCAGAAACATTGACTTTTAAGGTGGTGAAAATCAAAAGTCCGTATCACGCTTTGTTTGGGCGACCGGCTTACGCTAAGTTCATGGCAAGGCCGTGTTATGTTTATCTACAGCTTAAAATGCCAGGTCATAAGGGGACCATCACAGTACACGGGAGCAGGAAGATTGCTTTGGAATGTGAGGAAGGTGATGCGGCTTATGCTGAGTCGGTTTGTGCCACGGAGGAGCTGAAGTTCTATAAAGACCAAGTTGATCCGGCAGATATGACTTCTTTGAAAAAGCCAACTATGGAACATGATCCGACATTGAAGTTTAAATCGGCCAAAGATACTAAGATGGTTGATTTTGTTCCTGGTGATTCATCCAAGCAGTTCAGCATCATCGCTAACCTAGATCCCAAATAGGGAAGCGTGCTCATCGAGTTCATCCGTGAGAACCGGGACATCTTTGCATGGAAACCTTCTGACATGCCAGGTGTACCGAGGGAACTCGCTGAGCACACACTTAACATTGATCCTAAGTTTAAACTGGTCCGGCAGTTCCTCCATCGCTTCAATGAAGAAAGGTGCAAGGCTATTGGTGAAGAGGTAGCTCGATTGTTGGCCACAGGGTTTATCGTGGAGGTCTTTCACCCGGAGTGGTTGGCTAATCCGGTGCTGGTTCTCAAGAAAAATGGCACTTGGCGTATGTGTGTAGATTACACAGACTTGAACAAGGCTTGCCCTGCAGATCCCTTTGCCCTCCCTCGTATTGATTAGATCATTAATGCTACGGCGGGTTGTGACCGTTTGTGTTTTCTGGACGCTTATTCTGGTTATCATCAGATCAAAATGGTAGTTAAGGACTAGGAGAAGATAGCTTTCATAACTCCCTTTGGAGCCTTCTGCTATGTCTCCATGCCCTCTGGACTCAAGAGTGCCCAGGCGACTTATCAACGCTGTGTTCAGAATTGTCTTCATAAGTAGATTTGGCGCAATGTTCATGCATATGTGGATGATATTGTGATAAAGTCCAGGAAGGAGGAAATATTGATAGATGATTTGAGAGAAACCTTTGACAACCTCTGGGTTTACAAGATGATGCTTAATCCGGAAAAAGTGTGTCTTTGGTGTCCCGACAGGCAAACTCTTGGGTTTTCTGGTGTCAAACAGAGGCATTGAGGCTAATCCGGAAAAAATTTCAGCAATTACATCTTTGGCTAAACCGGCGTGTATCAATGATGTTCAACGTTTGGCCGGCTGGATTGCAGCTTTGAGCTGGTTTATCAGTCGTCTTGGGGAGAAGGCTATCCCTTTATATTAGATGCTAAAGAAAATAGATAAATTTGTCTGGAGGGAGGCAGCTAACAAAGCATTTGAGGATCTGAAGAGGCAGTTAGCTGAACCGCCTGTGCTTGCAGCCCCGATCGATAAAGAGCCTTTGTTGCTGTATGTGGCTGCTAATGCCCGAGCTGTTAGCGTAGCTATTGTGGTGGAGCGCAAGGAAGTTGGCAAGGAATATCCGGTTCAACGACCGGTTTATTATATCAGTGAGGTGCTCATTGAATCAAAGCAGAGGTATCCACATTGGCAGAAGCTGGTGTATGGAGTGTTTATGGCAAGCCGGAAGCTTAAACATTATTTTCAGGGTCATCCTATCACAGTGGTCAGCTCAGCCCCTGTGGGAGATATCATTCAAAACAGAGAAGCAACTGGCCGGATTGCCAAGTGGGCTATTGAGCTTGGACCTCATGGGCTCAAATACATACATCGCATAACAATTAAATCCCAAGCACTCGTAGACTTCATCAATGGTTGAGTAGAATTGTAGGCACCAGAGGAAAAAGCCAGATAACATGTATTGGACTATTCACTTTGATGGATACAGACAGTTGGAGGGCTCGGGGGATGGAGTCATACTAACTTCGCCACGAGGTGACAAGTTTTGTTATGTCCTATGTTTAATGTTCCCTTGTACTAATAATACAGCTGAATATGAGGCCTTCCTCCACGATCTTCGGATGGCTAAGGAGATGAACTTAAGCCGGGTTAAGTGCTTTGGGGATTCAGATCTGGTGGCTAAATAGGTGTATGGCACTTGGGATTCTAAAGACTCACTCATGGCTGCATATCGACGAGAGGTGGACACAGTGGCTGGTCACTTCAAGGGTTATCAGGTGGACCATATAGACCAGCGAAAGAACGAAGCGGCGGACACTTTAAGCCGCCTTGGTTCTCAGCATAAACCGATCCCACCAAATGTCTTTCTTAATGTGCTGCATAATCCGTCTGTCAAGGTACCAACAAAGGAGGAGTTGGCTATTCCTGACCCGGAGGTTGAATTGGTGGCAGCTTTGCATGTCATACCGGATTGGACAATCCCATACCTAGCTTACATGAACCGGGGCGAGTTACCGGAGGATGAAACATCGGCCCGGCAGATAATCCGGCGTTCCAAGTCAATGACCATACTCAATGGAGAGTTACATCGTTACATCGTTTCAGGGGCAATTCGGCGTTGTGTCTCTCTCAAGAGGGTTGTGAGATTTTGTGAGAAATCCATGAAGGGGATTGTGGTCACCATGCCAGTTCAAAGTCTTTGGTAGCTAAAGGTTTTCGCCACAGTTTTTATTGGTTAACAGTTCACGCTGATGCGGAGGATTTAGTCAAAAGATGTGACGATTGTCAAAAATTCGCATGCCGTGCTCATATCCCGGCTCAAGATTTGAGGATGATTCCAATAATGTGGCCGTTTGCGACTTGGGGGCTTGATATGGTTGGACCCTTTAAGCGCTCCAAGGACAAAAAGACCCACTTATTAGTAGCAGTTGACAAGTTCACCAAATGGGTGGAAGCAGAGCCAGTCAGTAAGTGTGATGCGGCCACGGCGGTTCAGTTCATCAAAAAGGTGATATTCCGGTTTGGCTTTCCACACAGTATTATAAATGATAATGGTACTAATCTGTCAAAGGGAGAGATGGAGGAATTTTGCCAACGTGAGCACATCCGGCTTGATATAGCATCGGTGGCTCACCCCAAATCTAATGGTCAAGCGGAGAGGGCAAATCAAGAAATTTTGAGAGGTATTAAACCCCGGCTTATTGTTCCTTTGAAACGGACACTGGGTTGTTGGGTTGAGGAGTTACCTTCTGTGTTATGGAGCATCAACACCACACCCAACAGGTCTACGGGTTATACACCTTTCTTCATGGTTTATGGAGCGGAGGCAGTTCTTCCTAGTGACATCCATCACGACTCGCCCTGTGTGGTAGCTTATATCGAAGCTAATAATGAGACAACACGTCAGGACTCACTGGACTTGTTAGATGAGGAGCGTGATCTTGCCGCAGCATGTTTGGCGATTCATCAACAAGATCTCCGATGTTATCACAACCGCCGGGTTAAGACTAGAACCTTTCAAGAGGGCAATTTGGTGCTTCGGCTCATCCAGGATCAGACTGATATGCACAAGTTATCCCCACCTTGGGAAGGACCCTTCGTGGTCAGCAAGAATCTGCACAACGGGTCATACTACCTCATTGATGTTGGAGAGCACAAAGACTCATGTAAATCGGAGGAGGAGACCAAGCGGCCGTGGAATATAGCTCTTCTTTGGCCTTACTATACTTGAGCCATAGGCTCTTCATATGTACATATTTATGACAATGTATATATTATATAATAAACCGGAGCCTTGAATAAAGCAGGGTCTTTGTTCTTTTTACATCATGTGTGTGCTTACAAGAGTTTCTACTGACAGAGCGGAGTTTTGTTAAACCGGTCTCTGCAGTCGCACGGATATAAAGAAAATCACTAGGGGGCTTGGTCATATCTGAACCATAGCTACACCTCTTGATCGGTTTGAAACCACAAAGGGATATCACTAGGGGGCTTGGTTGTTGTCACACCATAGCTACACCTCTTGATCGGTTTAACACCACAAAGGGATATCACTAGGGGGCTTGGTTGTTATCACACCATAGCTACACTTCTTGATAGGCGTTAAGCCAAAAAGGAAGTTATGTGGAACCAAAGAGAGTCTATTGCGTTAAGCACAACTCAAACATAGGTAACCACCGAGCACAACTCACATATTACCTGGGGGATCTTTGCTTCTCAAAGAACAATGAGTTTTGAACCCTTGTAATAGGCTATCAATCCAGGCTTGGGAGCCAGGTGTATTCACCTAAAACCCCGGGTTATCCTGCCTCTTTAAGTAAGTCACTCCGTCCAGGTAAAACTGGTATGACCCATCGAACATTTGACAAGTCAATCCCATGGACCCTGAACTTATCAAAGTTAAATTGGTGATTGGTTAAAGATTGAGGTCCATCTTAAAAAGGCTTTGCAAAATGGTTTAACTCAGCGGCCTGGCAGCCCATGAAAAGCCTTGCACATTTCTGTTGTTTTTGTTGTTTTTATGATAAGGGGTTTATAAAAAATTTCTGACAAACCGGTGTTCATTACAAACCGGCATGACTTTCAGCGCTTCATTGTCAGTACATGATCAGTTATAATCCGGCGTTCATTAACCCAGTCTGGTTTTGACTAACAGGTCGCCAGTGTAATAAGGAAAACCCGGTGTTTATTATATCCCGGTGCGGTTTATTATCATAATATGACAAATTAAGGATGGAGTTATCAATGCTCCGGATTGGTGTTTACACCTTTACCATACAAGCAGTTGGTCAGCCAACGAGGTATGTTGCAGATGTTATTTTTTTACATATACACTTTGATTAGCCATCCAAGTGTTGTCTATTTTTGGGCATCATGACCCGTCCAGTAGTAAACCACTAGGACACTTTTAAGTTCTTGTATCCAGGAACACAAATCATCATGGGCTATGCATAAATAGATCCCAAAAAGTGGAGCAAGTTTTCACAATGTCAAAGCACCACAAACACATGCTCGATGGCATGACAGATAAAGGTTTTTTTGCTATCCTATTACAAGAAGCTTCAAAATGGCTCCAATTGAATAATTGTTTCTAAGCAGTGGCACACAATAGCTGGTAAACCGGCTGCCGGTTTAAGATGCTTCGTCTGGACGGTTTGACGGTCGAGGGTCATGTGGTGCAATCACTTCTTCTTCATCCCTCCCCAGACGCTGGAAATCAACCGTTGACCAATCGATTCTGGTTAAAGCTTGAAACACGGCTTCTTCATGGATAAGGCTAGAGGGGTTAATATCAGGAGCATAAGTATGTTTACGGATTGGAGGCACAAGTTTTTCGACTTCATGGATTTCAGCAGGCTGTCTCTTCCCTTCAGTGTCGTAAGCCGACTGGAAATGAGATAAGTCTGTGTCTTGTGCCAGTTTGCTGGCTATTGGCCGCATCTCCTTTGTCAGCCTTCGGAGATCATCATTGTCGAAGTTTGAACCATCCTCCTTCACACCTGGATATCCTTTTATAATGTCATCCGCTTCAAGGTCCGGAATCCATGCCTTGGCCCGGATTAGCGCGGTTAATGCTCCTACTCTTGCGGCTGCCTTCTTCAGTTCGGTAATCCGGGCTGGTAACATGGCTAGCTTCTCAAGAGTTTCTTTTATCAGTGATGGCGCCGGCTTGTTGTAAGCCGCAGTGCAAATAGCACGCTTGGATCCAGAGTACATCTGTTCAATCAAGGTATAAGCCGCTTTAAGCTTCATCCGCATATCCGTGCCCAAATGAGCAATACGAGTGCCTGTCACGGTTTCAAATCAGCAAATTGGTAAAGGATAAGATCTCTTGAATTGGACAAACTGCATAAGGAGATACTTACCAAAAACAGCGGACGTCATGGCGTTGATTTGCCGCTTCAAACCAGTTAGTTCATCTACAACTAGCTTCAGGGCTGTTTCGGCATCCTCAACTCTTTTGGTTAAACCAGCCTTCTCGGTTTCCCAGTCAGCATGTTCTTTGTTAAAAGACTCCTTTAGCTTTTCCATAGCTGTCAAGGCTTTGGTCAGCTCCTCCTTGGCCTTCACAACCTCTGCTTGTTGGGACTTCACGTTCTCTTGCAAATCAGTGGTTCGGGCATCTCTATTGCTTAGCTCGGCCTGTAACAGCGAAGATATGTCAACAACAGGATATGTATTTTCTAAGTACAAAGCGTATAACAAGTTATGAACTTCGTACTTGGGGGCTAATGCCTATTTGCTCTGATTCACTACATCTTTTATAAGTCTCCAGAACAATGCAAGCATTATCCTTGACACTTGGGGGCTAATGTACATATGTTCAAAACGGACGCATGGATTAAAGACCCGGATTACCTCGCAAAGCTAAACCGGCCTTTGGGGGCTACACTGAGGAAAGCTATATAATTACATTGGTAAAGTATCGGTTTTGGTTTTCACTAAGGACCTGACATTTTGAGGGTCTGCAAGAGAGAATTAAAGTATTACAAAGACCCGGTTTAAGATTAACATCATAAAACAGCCCTTGGGGGCTACTAGGGCTAGTGTTTCAACTTTGGAATCAAGAAATAAAGGGAGATGAAAATACCTCATAGCGTTCCTTCATCAGATTCACCAAACTGGCTTCATAGTCACGGTTTGAGTGTAGACGGTTTACAAAACCGGAGTGAAGTTCTTCAGCACTGATATGAGCGTAGCTTGATAAGTCAGTGCTCCATTTACCCTTTTCCCTGGAAGCACGCTCCTCTTTGGCACTATATTGGGCCAAGATCACAGGATGGCCAGGAGAGTTGTGGCCCATGATAGAAATGACAACATCATCTCCTTGGCCTTCAGTAGTTTTGCGGGTGATGATGGAGTATCAGTACCTCTCATCGGACTAGCTCGGTTTGGAGCTGCCGGTTCAGTGTCAGGCACAGCAGGGTCAACTTCTGGTTGTTCATCAACATTCTGGTCTTGAAGGGGCGGTTCATCAAAGGTAGGTTCAGGATGAGGACCCTCCGGTTCACGAGTTTGGTCTGGTTCACCTATTTGCTCTTCTCCAAAAACAGCCTGGTCTTCTGACGGATTGTGGGCCCGAGCTTTCTTGCTGGTCTAGCTTTGGCTCTGCAAACAAAATTAAAAGAAGGTTTAGCATCTTATTCAAGATTTGCAACACATTTGAAGAAAGGGTTTGAATGCTTACCCAGCTACAGTTTTAAGAGGAGGGAGTTGGGTTGCTGTTGATTCGCCAGAGGATGAGGGAGGTGTCACCTGATAATTTGAATCGGACGGATTAAGAGGTTGTCTGAAATAACCTGCCTTAGGATAAGAATTGTCAGAAGTGGGAGAGACCTCAGATCGGCGCTTCCGAACCGGGGTATCAGGTAAACCGGCCGAAGTGACCTGTTGGCCACTATGCCGGGTTGTCCGGCGAGCTTCATGTTGCCGCGTCTTCAAAATAAATGTTTGATACGTCTCCAACGTATCTATAATTTTTGATTGCTCCATGCTATATTATCCGCTGTTTTAGACATTATTGGGCTTTATTATCCACTTTTATATTATTTTTGGGACTAACCTATTAACCGGAGGCCCAGCCCAGAATTGTTGTTTCTTGCCTGTTTCAGGGTTTCGAAGAAAAGGAATATCAAACGGAGTCCAAATGAAATGAAACCTTCGGAAACATGATTTTCTCATCAGATAAGATCGAGGAGACTTGGACCCTCCGTGAAGAAAGCCACGAGGTGGTCACGAGGGTAGGGGGCGCCCCCCCCTAGGGCGTGCCCCCTGCCTCATGGGCCCCTCGAAGCTCCACCGACGTACTTCTTCCTCCTATATATATATATCCACGTACCCCCAAATGATCGGGGACAGCGCCAAAAACCTAATTCCACCGCCGCAACTTTCTGTATCCACGAGATCCCATCTTGGGGCCTATTCCGGAGCTCCGCCGGAGGAGGCATCGATCACGGAGGGCTTCTACATCATCATCCAAGCCCCTCCGATGAAGTGTGAGTAGTTTACTTCAGACCTACAGATCCATAGCTAGTAGCTAGATGGCTTCTTCTCTCTTTTTGGATCTCAATACAAGGTTCTCCCCCTCTCTCGTGGAGATCTATTCGATGTAATCTTCTTTTTGCGATGTGTTTGTTGAGACCGATGAATTGTGGGTTTATGGTCAAGTCTATCTATGAATAATATTTGAATCTTCTCTGAATTCTTTTATGTATGATTGGTTATCTTTGCAAGTCGCTTCGAATTATCAGTTTGGTTTGGCCTACTAGATTGGTTGTTCTTGCCATGGGAGAAGTGCTTAGCTTTGGGTTCGATCTTGCGGTGTCCTTTCCCAGTGACAGAAGGGGCAGCAAGGCAAGTATTGTATCGTTGTCATCGAGGATAACAAGATGGGGTTTTTATCATATTGCATGAAACTATCCCTCTACATCATGTCATCTTGCTTAAGGCATTACTCACTTCTTAACTTAATACTCTAGATACATGCTGGATAGCGGTCGATGAGTGGAGTAATAGTAGTAGATGCAGAATCGCTTCGGTCTACTTGTCTCGGACGTGATGCCTATATACATGATCATACCTAGATATTCTCATAACTATGCTCAATTCTGTCAATTGCTCAACAGTAATTTGTTCACCCACCGTAGAATACTTATGCTCTTGAGAGAAGCCACGAGTGAAACCTATGGCCCTCGGGTCTATTTCTCATCATATCAATCTCCATCACTTTATTATTGCTTTGCTTTTACTTTATTTACTTTGCATCTCTATACCAAAAATACCAAAAAAATATTATTTATCATCTCTATCAGATCTCACTTTCGTAAGTGACCGTGAAGGGATTGACAACCCCTAAGTGCGTTGGTTGCGTTGAGCTATTGTTTTTGTGTAGGTACGAGGGACTCGAGCGTAGCCTCCTACTGGATTGATACCTTAGTTCTAAAAAACTGAGGGAAATACTTACGCTAGTTTGCTGCATCATCCCTTCCTCTTCGGGGAAATCCAACGCAGTGCTCAAGAGGTAGCAAGAAGAATTTCTGGCGCCGTTGCCGGGGAGTCTGCACAAAAGTCAACATACCAAGTACCCATCACAATCCCTATCTCCCACATTACATTATTTTCCATTTGCCTCTCGTTTTCCTCTCCCCCACTTCACCCTTGCCGTTTTATTCGCTCTCTCACTCTCTATCCTCCCTCTCTATTTGCCTCTTTTTGCCCGTTTGCTTTTTGTTTGCTCGTGTGTTAGTTTGTTTGCTTGACGTCATGGCTAGCCTCATATCTTCTCCGTTGTCTCCCGAGAATGAAGTTCTAAATTTTAAACAAAGGGAGGGAGAAAATCTAAAAGATGCTTGGTATAGAATTTGCAATGCTCAAAATAGATCTACCAGAAGCAATCGACTTCAGTTCTTCTCCGCAATTTTTATGTGGGTGCTAATCCTTGGTATAGATATATCCTTGATACAATTACCGGAGGGAATTTCTTGGGTAGCCATACTTTTGATTCTTATAATGCTATGTTAGATTTATTTGGCTCACCACCTCTTTTGGTTAATGGAACTATGTTAACTTTGGAGCATGTTATGCAAAGACTTGAAATTATTGAAAATAAAGTTGCTACTATTGAATTAATTGAAGATCTAGATAAGAAGATCCACAATCAAATTACCCAATACGGATCTAAGGTAGGAATGCCTTTGAAAAATATTAAGGCCCATAGTTAATGAGAAAATAAACTTAAATTCTTCTAGAATCGATAAACTTGAGGGTATCATTACGAACTTGGGAACCGCTTTTTCTTCCGTAAAGAATATTCCAAGTCCTCCTACTAAAATTGCCAAGCTTATGTATATTCCTAAAAATAAGGTTGAATCATCTAGTAAGGAAAATGCGGATCTTAAATCTATAAGTATTCATCCCAATCTTTTTGCTATCATTAAGGAACCAATTACTACAAATGAATTTTTCGATCTTGTGCCTAAGAGTTTGATAGTCACTAGAAAGAAAGAAATTCCTAGGGAGATAGATGCCTCATTGAAGAATTTCCTACCAAAGATGGCAATACCTAGATCTATTCTTGCTTGTTATGCCTAGCTAGGGGCGTTAAACGATAGCGCTTGTTGGGAGGCAACCCAATTTTATTTTTATTCCTTGCCTTTTGCTCCTGTTTAGTAATAAATAAATTATCTAGCCTCTGTTTTGGCTGTGTTTTTTGTGTTTAATTAGTGTTTGTGCCAAGTAGAACCGTTGGAAGACTTGGGGAAAGTCTTGTTGAACTTGCTGTAAAAAACAGAAACTCTAGCGCTCACGAGAACTGCTGTCATTTTTATTTGGAAAGTGATATTTAGTTAATTATTTTTGCAGATGATTAATAGATAAATTCCTCACGTCCGGCAATTTATATTAGAATTTTGGGGGTTCCAGATCTTGCGCTAGCTACAGATTACTACAGACTGTTCTGTTTTTGACAGATTCTGTTTTGCGTGTGTTGTTTGCTTATTTTGATGCATCTATGTGTGACGCCCCGAGACCGATGTGCCAGGTGTCCTCCAGTTATTCGCTGTTGTTGCCTTGTCATTGCTTGCGTGTCATTCATGTCATATCATTTCATCATGTGCATTTCATTTGCATACATGTTCGTCTCATGCATCCGAGCTTTTTCCTCGTTGTCCGTTTTGCAATCCGGCGCTCCTATGTCCTCCGGTGTCCCTTTCTACCTCTTTTTGTGTGCGGGTGTTAAACGTTTTCGGATTGGACCAAGACTTGTCATGCGGCCTTGGTTTAATACCGGTAGACCGCCTGTCAAGTTTCGTGCCATTTGGACTTCGTTTGATACTCCAACGGTTAACCGAGGGACTGAAAAGGCCTCGTGTGTGTTGCAGCCCAACACCCCTCCAAAGTGGCCCAAAACCCACTTAAACCTCATCCATCATCTAGAGCGTTCGATCACGATCGCGTGGCCGAAAACCGCACCTCATTTGGACTCCCCTAGCTCCCTCTACCTATATATATGTGATCCCCTCCCCAAAATTCGCGGTACAAACCCTAGTCCTCTTCCACCTCGCGCCCGGACATTTTTTTCCACCGACGGACATGTCCGCCCTCCACCTCACTACGGCCAATCCCGGCTCGCCACGTCACCCAGCCGCCGCCGCCAGCCTATCGTGCGCCGCCACCTCGCCGTCCTCTCTCTCCCCGCGCCGCGGCGGCCCTGCGGGCCTGAGGCCGGCCTGCCCGGCCCAGGCTGCCCGCGCCCCGCGCCCCGCCGTCACCAGAGGCGTGCTCCGCCGCCGCCGCCTGTTACCGAGCGCGTCCCGCTCCGAAGCTTCGCCGCCGCTGCCAGATGTTTCCCCGCCACCGCCACAACATGCTCCCGCCGGCCAACCGGACTTCGCTGGAGGCCGCGACCCCTCGCCGTCCCTTCGCCGGAGTCCGCCGAGCCCCGTCCAGGCAGTGCCCGCGCCTCCTCTTCCCCTCCATTCTCCCGTTCTCTCTCTCTCCTCTAAGCCCGCGCCGCCGCCGCCATTTCTTTTGCAGGAGCCGCCGCCGAGCTCATCGTGGGCCTCCTCGGCCTCGTCCATCGCCAGATCCGGGGACCCCACACCCGGATCCGCTCGTTCCCGGTCTTCCCCGACCTCCTCCGCCCATCCTTGCCGCTTAGGCCGCTGCCCGCCGTTGAAGGGCGCCGCCGCTGCCCCTGCCTCCCTCGATCCAGGCGGAATCAAGGAGGAGGACGACGCCTTGCGCCCTGGGCCTCCTCCTGCATTTGTGGGCCGCCAAGCCAGATCCGGCCCACCACCTCGGCCTGCCTCTCCGTCCTTCTGGGCTGAAGCCCAGGGTGAGCCTCTCTTATCCCTCACCCATGTGAAGAATAGTTATCCAGCGCTCACTCTTTTTCCTGAGATTTCACCAAGTCCCAGTAATCTTTAGGCAATTTCATCGCATCATAACTCTGTCACCGTTGCTCCGATTCGTGCGTTTAGCATATCAAAATGTTCGTCTCGACGAGTACATCATTTCATCTCATTTCATCATTTTCATTTGAGCTTGTCTTGATGCCCGAAATGCTGTTGGAAGAGAGCTATGAGATGATTATGTCAGATCTGTTTCAGTAAATGCACTTTTGTCATTTTTGCCATGATTAATGTATGCATGCTATGATCCCGAGCTCTACATGTGTTTTGTTATATGCCATGCCATCTTTATAGGGGTGTATGCCATGTATTTTTGTGATCTTTGTGGTGACTAGCACAAGCATGCAAAGTAGCTTACTCAATGATGCTGATTTCAGGGACTTAGAATTTCACTAAGTCCTTGTCCTGTTATTGTTTTTATGCCATATGTTCATGTTGTTTCCTAGTAATCCGTGCCTCTTTTGAGGATGATCAGTAAGGATGTTTTGTAGATATTGTGGTGCCCTATCCATCCATGTCTTTGTTTGCATTTATGGAGCACCCTAGCTTGAGTCAATCGAGCTCTACTTTTGCTATAAAATGTTCCTGGCAGATTGTTAACATGTTTAACGATTTTGCCAAGCTTATTGTTGTTGATCTGTGCATGCTATGTTGTTGTTCTTGCCATGTCGAGCTTCTATGCCATGTCTTCTTGATGGGTGTATTCTTAGATTGTCATGCCATGCCTTGTAGTGAGTGCATCGAGCTCGTAAACATGCCTACTTGTTAACTGTTTTGCCATGCTCCAGTTTTTCACTAAGTCTGAATCTGTTTATGTTTTTGCTATGTTCACATGCTTGCAATTGTATTCTTTGATCCCTTTTGGCTCATGGTCACTAAGGGACTTTTGTTACATGCTTTGAGTAGCTTCATGCCATGCCTTGATTTGCCATGATATGTTTCTGTAGCATATAGTTATCATGCTCTAAAGATTGCTTCCTGATGATAAATTCCTGATTTGTTGTTATTTCACTAAGTCTGAAACCTGTTATCTTTTGCACTTTTGCCATGCTTGTTTGAGCTTGCTAATGAGTGAATTAGCCGTAGCTCAGTGTTCATCTTTTGTCAAGCATCATGCGTGGATCCCTGCCATGTATTTGGTTGCCATGTTTGAGTGCTGTAGCATATTTATCTTGATGCATTTAGATGGCTATTTGTTGTTAATCGCAGACCGGTGCCATATTTGTTTTGTTTGCCATTTCCAAACCGTGCATCCGATTCTGGTGATCTTTATATCGATTTCAACCAAAATCAACTCCTCTTTCCAGTGGCACTCTCCGTTTTCCAAGTTGAGGCCAGGTACAATCATTCCTTTCCAAATCATGCATATCCACCGCATACCGCATCCCGCATATCATGCCATGTTCATGTGTTGGTTGTTTACTATGTTGTGTGCTTCTTTCCGGTGTTGCTTCTTCGGGTTGGTTCCGATAACGTCGTGTTTGTGAGGACCCATTCGTCTACGCCCGTTTGTCTTCTTCATGGACTCGTTCTTCTTCCTTGCGGGATTTCAGGCAAGATGACCATACCCTCGAAATCACTTCTATCTTTGCTTGCTAGTTGCTCACTCTTTTGCTATGCCTATGATGCGATACCTACCACTTTCTTATCATGCCTCCCATATTGTTAAACCAAGCCTCTAAACCACCTTGTCCTAGCAAACCGTTGTTTGGCTAAGTTACCGCTTTGCTCACCCCTCTTATAGCGTTGTTAGTTGCAGGTGAAGATTGGAGTTTGTTCCATGTTGGAACATGGATATTTTGTTGGGATATCACAATATCTCTTATTTAATTAATGCATCTATATACTTGGTAAAGGGTGGAAGGCTCGGCCTTATGCTTGGTGTTTTGTTCCACTCTTTCCGCCCTAGTTTCCGTCATATCGGTGTTATGTTCCCGGATTTTGCGTTCCTTACACGGTTGGGTTATAATGGGAACCCCTTGACAGTTCGCTTTGAAACTCCTCCAGCAAGGCCTAACATTGGTTTTACCATTCGCCACCTAGCCTCTTTTTCCCTTGGGTTAGGCCAGCCCAAGGGTCATCTTTATTTTAACCCCCCGGGCCAGTGCTTGTCTAAGTGTTGGTCCAAACTAGAGCCCCTTGCAGCGCCACCTCAGGGAAACTCGAGGGCTGATTTTAGTTGTACGGATTGCTTATCCAGTGTTGCCCTGAGAACGAGATATGTGCAGCTCCTATTGGGATGTCGGCGCATCGGGTGGTCTTGCTGGACTTGTTTTACGATTGTCGAGGATATCTTGTAACCGGGATGCCGAGCCTGATCGGATTGTCTTGGGAGAAGGAATATCCTTCATTGACCGTGAGAGCTTGTGATGGGCTAAGTTGGGACACCCCTGCAGGGATTTGAACTTATGAAAGTCGTGCCCACGGTTATGGGCAGATGGGAATTTGTTAATGTCCGGTTGTAGAAAACATGAAATCTTAACTTAATTAAAATGCACCAACCGCGTGTGTAACCGTGATGGTCTCTTTCCGGCGGTGTCCGGGAAGTGAACACGGTGTTGGAGTAATGCTTGACGTAGGCTGTTCTAGGATCACTTCTTGATCATAGTTGTTCGACCGTGCTTTTGCCTTCTCTTCTCGCTCTCATTTTGCGTATGTTAGCCACCAAATATGCTAGTCGCTTGCTGCAGCTCCACCTCATACCTTTTACCCTTCCCATAAGCTTAAATAGTCTTGATCGCGAGGGTGTGAGATTGCTGAGTCCCCATGACTCATAGATACTTCCAAAACCAGTTTGCAAGTGCCGACGATACCGTGCAGGTGACGCAATCCGAGCTCAAGGAGGAGCTCGATGAAGATCGTGTTCGTTTTGTTGTTCCGTTTCCAGTTGATCAGTAGTGGAGCCTAGTTGGGATGATCGGGGATCTGTGTAGCTTTTGGGGTAGTCTTCTTTTATTTTGGTTCCGTAGTCGGACCTTGAGTGTATCTGGATGATGTAATGTTTTATTCATGTATTGTGTGAAGTGGCGATTGTAAGCCAACTATGTATCTCTTTCCCTTATGTATTACGTGGGTTGTTGTGAAGATTACTTCACTTGCGACATTGCTTTCAATGCGGTTATGCCTCTAGGTCGTGCTTCGACACGTGGGAGATATAGCCGCATCGAGGGCGTTACACTATGGCTAGTAAAATAGTTTATGAACCATAGAGAAGTTGGAATACAGTAGGTATAATACACATATAAATAAAGAATGAGTTCATTACAGTACCTTGAAGTGGTCTTTTGTTTTCTTTCGCTAACGGAGCTCACGAGTTTTCTACTTTAAGTTTTGTGTTGTGAAGTTTTCAAGTTTCGGGTAAAGATTTGATGGATTACGGAATAAGGAGTGGCAAGAGCCTAAGCTTGGGGATGCCCATGGCACCCCCAAGATAATCTAAGGACACCTAAAAGCCAAAGCTTGGGGATGCCCCGGAAGGCATCCCCTCTTTCGTCTACTTCTATAGGTAACTTTACTTGGAGCTATATTTTCATTTACCGTATGATTTGAGTCTTTGCTTGTTAGTTTACCACAATCATCCTTGCTGTACACACCTTTTGAGAGAGCCATACATGATTTGGAATTTGTTAGAATACTCTATGTGCTTCGTTTATATCTTTTGAGTTATGTAATTTTGCTCTAGTGCTTCACTTATATCTTTTAGAGCACGGTGGTGAATTTGTTTTATAGAAACTATTGATCTCTCATGCTTCACTTAGATTATTTTGAGAGTCTTAATAGCATGGTAATTTCCTTAAAATCCTAATATGCTTGGTATGCAAGATTAATAATAAACTTTCTTATGAGTGTGTTGAATACTAACAGAAGTTTGATGCTTGATAATTGTTTTGAGATATGAGGATGGTGATATTAGAGTCATGCTAGCTGAGTAGTTGTGAATTTGAGAAATGCTTGTGTTAAAGTTTGTGATTCCCGTAGCATGCACGTATGGTGAACCGTTATGTGATGAAGTTGGAGCATGATTTATTTATTGATTTTCTTCCTTATGAGTGGCAGTCGAGGACGAGCGATGGTCTTTTCCTACCAATCTATCCCCCTAGGAGCATGCGCGTAATACTTTTCTTTGATAACTTCTAGATTTTTGCAATAAGTATATGAGTTCTTTACGACTAATGTTGAGTCCATGGATTATACGCACTTTCCTTCCTTCCACAATTGCTAGCATCTCTAATACCGCACATTTTTCGCCGGTATCATACACCCACCAAATAACTTCTTCAAAAAAGCCACCATACCTAACTATCATGGCATTTCCATAGCCATTCCGAGATATATTGCCATGCAACTTTCCACCATTCCTTTCATTATGACACACTCCATCATTGTCATATTGATAGCATGATCATGTAGTTGACATCGTATTTGTGGCAAAGCCACTGTTGATAATTCTTTCATACATGTCACTCTTGATTCATTGCATATCCCGGTACACCGCCGGAGGCATTCATATAGAGTCATATTTTGTTCTAAGTATCGAGTTGTAATTGTTGAGTTGTAAGAAAAATAAAAGTGTGATGATCATCATTTTTAGAGCATTGTCCCAAGTGAGGAAAGGATGATGGAGACTATGATTCCCCCACAAGTTGGGATGAGACTCCGGACGAAAAAAAGAGGCCATAAAAAAAAGAGAAAGGCCCAAATAAAAAAATATGAGAGAAAAAGAGAGAAGGGACAATGTTACTACCCTTTTACCACACTTGTGCTTCAGAGTAGCACCATGATCTTCATGATAGAGAGTCTCTCATTATGTCACTTTCATATACTAGTAGAAAATTTTCATTATAGAACTTGGCTTGTATATTCCAATGATGGGCTTCCTCAAAATGCCCTAGGTCTTCGTGAGGAAGCGAGTTGGATGCACACCCAGGTAGTTTCTTTTGAGCTTTCATATACTTATAGCTCTAGTGCATCCGTTGCATGGCAATCCCTACTCACTCACATTGATATCTATTGATGGGCATCTCCATAGCCCGTTAATACGCCTAGTGGATGTGAGACTATCTTCTCCATTTTTGTCTTCTCCACAACCACCATTCTATTCCACCTATAGTGCTATATCCATGGCTCACGCTCATGTATCGCGTGAAGATCGAAAAAGTTTTGAAAATGTCAAAAGTATGAAACAATTGCTTGGCTTGTCATCGGGGTTGTGTATGGTTTAAATACTTTGTGTGGTGAAGATAGAGCATAGCCAGACTATATGATTTTGTAAGGATAGCTTTCTTTGGCCATGATATTTTGAGAAGACATAATTGCTTTGTTAGTATGCTTGAAGTATTATTATTCATACCACAATTAAGAGGATTTACATTGAAATTATGCCAAGTAGCACTCCGCATCAAAAATTCTATTTTTATCATTTACCTACTTGAGGACGAGCAGGAATTAAGCTTGGGGATGCTTGATACGTCTCCAACGTATCTATAATTTTTGATTGCTCCATGCTATATTATCTACTGTTTTAGACATTATTGGGCTTTATTATCCACTTTTATATTATTTTTGGGACTAACCTATTAACCGGAGGCCCAACCCAGAATTGTTGTTTTTTGCCTGTTTTAGTGTTTCGAAGAAAAGGAATATCAAACGGAGTCCAAATGGAATGAAACCTTCGGAAACGTGATTTTCTCATCAGATAAGATCCAGGAGACTTGGACCCTCCGTCAAGAAAGCCACGAGGTGGTCACGAGGGTAGGGGCGCGCCCCCCTGCCTCGTGGGCCCCTCGAAGCTCCACCGACGTACTTCTTCCTCCTATATATATCCACGTACCCCCAAACGATCGGGGACAGAGCCAAAAACCTAATTCCACCGCCGCAACTTTCTGTATCCACAAGATCCCATCTTGGGGCCTATTCCGGAGCTCCGCCGGAGGAGGCATCGATCACGGAGGGCTTCCACATCATCATACAAGCCCCTCCGATGAAGTGTGAGTAGTTTACTTCAGACCTACGGGTCCATAGCTAGTAGCTAGATAGCTTCTTCTCTCTTTTTGGATCTCAATACAAGGTTCTCCCCCTCTCTCGTGGAGATCTATTCGATGTAATCTTCTTTTTGCGATGTGTTTGTTGAGACCGATGAATTGTGGGTTTATGATCAAGTCTATCTATGAATAATATTTGAATCTTCTCTGAATTCTTTTATGTATGATTGGTTATCTTTGCAAGTCTCTTTGAATTATCAGTTTGGTTTGGCCTACTAGATTGGTTGTTCTTGCCATGGGAGAAGTGCTTAGCTTTGGGTTCGATCTTGCGGTGTCCTTTCCCAGTGACAGAAGGGGCAGCAAGGCAAGTATTGTATCATTGTCATCGAGGATAACAAGATGGGGTTTTTATCATATTGCATGAAACTATCCCTCTACATCATGTCATCTAGCTTAAGGCGTTACTCAGTTTTTAACTTAATACTCTAGACGCATGCTGGATAGCGGTCGATGAGTGGAGTAATAGTAGTAGATGTAGAATCGTTTCGGTCTACTTGTCTCGGACGTGATGCCTATATACATGATCATACCTAGATATTCTCATAACTATGCTCAATTCTGTCAATTGCTCAACAGTAATTTGTTCACCCACCGTAGAATACTTATGCTCTTGAGAGAAGCCACTAGTGAAACCTATGGCCCCCGGGTCTCTTTCTCATCATATCAATCTCCATCACTTTATTATTGCTTTGCTTTTACTTTATTTACTTTGCATCTCTATACCAAAAATACCAAAAATATTATTTATCATCTCTATCAGATCTCACTTTCGTAAGTGACCGTGAAGGGATTGAGAACCCCTAAGTGCATTGGTTGCATTGAGCTATTGTTTTTGTGTAGGTATGAGGGACTCGAGCGTAGCCTCCTACTAGATTGATACCTTGGTTCTCAAAAACTGAGGGAAATACTTATGCTACTTTGCTGCATCATCCCTTCCTCTTTGGGGAAATCCAACGCAGTGCTCAAGAGGTAGCAATGTTGGATCCAAGTAAGCAAGAGGATGAGAAAAGCTTACTTTCCGGACTGCTTGACAGGTTTTTTGTGTTGGCATAGAGTCTGAACCGGAGGAAAGGGTAATTACCTCTGCATCATTAGCCTGGCTGCCATCTACGTCCTCCTGATAAAGATCATTGTTAATGAGGTGCATGGAAAGGGAGACAAGTGAGTCAAGTTCTACCTCAACTTCCGGATCATCTATATCTTCATCAAGTTCCATGTTGATCTGGTCAGCCGTTTTCCGCTTTGAGGTATGCTTGACAGCTTTGGTTTTGGGACGGGATGGTTTTGCCGCTTTATTTGTAGATTTCCACTTCCAGAAAGGATCATCACCCTGTTCATACACAAACATAAGACAGTTTACAAGTTGAACAATTTAAAGATATCAAAGATAAAAGGAAGCATAGTGCTTACAGTAGGCGGTTTATTTTGAGTATAGAAGGGGTTCAAGCCGGTTTGGTGACATACTAATTCCGGTTCATTCAAAATTTTCTTAACACCTTTAGTGACCTCTTCATCAGTTATCTGAATGTTGATGTGGCGTTGGGGGTCTTCTAATTCACCGGTATACTCACACATTAAACCGGGGTGGCGGCTTAGTGGCAAGACACTCCAAGATATCTAGCAACGCACAAAATCAACGCCTGTTAAACCGTTGGCCATGAAGGCCCGGAGCTTGGCGAGTTGAGGGGCAAATTTGGCCCGTTCTGCAGAAGTTAAACGTTGTGGCATTGGATGTGTATTGGAAAGCCGGTGCTCACGGTAGCCTGGAAGAGGGTTCTCATCTTCATGAGAGGTATCAATGCAGTAGAACCAAGTCTGGTTCCAATCCTTAGGGTGACTGTGTAGTTTGGCATGAGGGAATTCAACTTCTTTCCGCTTTTGAATAGAGACACCACCAAGTTCAGTGTTGGGACCATTTACAAATTCTGTATGCCGGTTCAGATGAAAAAAGTCCCGGAACAGCTCAGCCGTTGGTTCTTCTTGTAAGTACACTTCATAGAAGACTTGGAAGTTGCATAGATTCATCACCGAGTTGGGTCCGATATCTTGAGGATGGAATTGGAAACTGGCAAGAACATCTCGGAAACACTTCGACCCGGGCGGTTTGAAACCACGGCCTATGTGGTCGACAAAGACCACTACCTCACCTTGCCTTGGGGTAGGAGGATTCTCTGTTCCTGGAACTTGCCACCGAATTTCCGTTTTCTTGGGCAAGGTACCGATACTGACCATTCCGTTCAATTGTTCTTCGGTGATTCGGGAAGGAGCCCAGTTGCAAGCGGCAAACTGTTTGCCCATTGTGAAGCGAAAAGCTGAAAAAGAAATGCCGGTTTACAAATCATTCATGGTGGTATGCAAGATGCAGAGGAATAAAGATATACAGATATGTGAAATTGCGTAAACCGGAGACTAATACAGTAATGAATGACAAGGTCATATCAAGGGCATACATGTGTTGTTAAACCGGACTATTACAATCAATGTAAAGGAAGTTTTGCCGGTTTACTAGGGGACTAATGGTATGAGATAGATTGTTTTTACAAGGGTAAACCGCCTACGTGGTAAAGAGGATACAGATCTAAGGCGAAAAGGGCTAAGTAAGGTAAAACAGGTTTCACAGGATCACATGGGCATTTTGGATCTACCACAAGTCAGGAAAAGAAAAAGATTTAGACCTAAAAAGTTGGTCCTGCAGCAGTTCACAAAGGTCCAGATCGGTTTTTATGAGTATAAGGCTAGTTTGATAGCCAAAATAAGGACTACTATAGCTACCGCGCGGAATACATCAAGTCTGAGGTCTGCTGTGTATGGACTAACGAAGAACAAGAGAAGAACGCCATGAACTCATGTGAACCCTAAGTAGATCTACAGAGGAAAAAGGGGAAGATTTACCGAAGTTGTTGAAGCAGAGGAGGTGCGCCGCATTTTTCTGGTTCGGACAGGTTGATGCAGCGGCCGACGATGAGGTAGAGGTGAAGCTTGACGATGGTGGCAGCGCTCGGGTGCAGAGGCGTCGCGAGGAGGAAGAAGAGACGAAGAGGCAACGGGAGGAAGAGGAATGGGATCCTCAGCCCTATTTATAAGGCAAAGGGATAAGCGACAAGCGCGGGAATCGAGGAGCCCAAAAAATGGATATATGACAAGGTTGTTGTCTTGATTGTTGGATGCTCATTAATAAAGGGTACCTTCGGCTTTAATGAATAGGTGACGTCATGGTGGTTTACTACAAATCTGGAGGATGACATCACGGCGGTTTACAAGAACTATGCAAAGGTGCAAAGGGAGGAATTTTTCTAAGTGTTGAAGATTGACATGAACAAGTTCAAACCAATCTAGGGCCTAATGTTGGGGATATTACTACTAGACGTAAACCGGCCAGGAGCAGCCGAATTAACTTTATGAAGATTAGAAGCCCATGAAGACGTAAGAATGATGGCGCTTTATGAAGGCCCAAGGCCCAGAGGCGAGTTAAGGCATGTAGATGTAAACCGACCTTATTATGTTACTTGCATTGTAAGATAGGAAGTATAGAGACCGAACTGGACACGTTTATGATCTGGCTTCGGGACTCTATAAACTGGCGGGCGTCAACCTATGTATATAAAGGGACGACCCGGCGGCGGCTTAGGGACAAGACACACAACTCGAGAGCCAGTCAAAGCGGATTCGCTCCCTGGTCATCGAAACCCTAGCAATACCAATCACAACTAGACGTAGGCTTTTACCTTCATCGAAGGGGCCAAACTAGTATAAACTCCCCATGTCCCTTTGTCCGGTTTAACCCCTTTAAGCTAACCCGTTGCAATGGCTCCACGACTAAGTCCTTTCACAAGGACATCTGCCGTGACAAACCCACGACAGTTACCGATGAACAAAGACGAAAGAGGGGATGCCATCCGGGGCATCCCCAAGCTTAGGCTCTTGGTTATCCTTGAATATTATCTTGGGGTTCCTTGGGAATCCCCAAGCTTAGGCTCTTGCCACTCTTTATTCCATAGTCCATCGAATCCTTACCCAAAACTTGAAAACTTCACAACACAAAACTTAACAGAAAACTCGTAAGCTCCGTTAGTATAAGAAAATAAATCACCACTTAGGTACTGTTTTGAACTCATTTTAAATTCATATTGGTTTAATATCTACTGTATTCCAACATCTCTATGGTTCATACCCTCCGATACTACTCATAGATTCATCAAAGTAAGCAAACAACACATAGAATACAGAATCTGTCAAAAACAGAACAGTCTGTAGTAATCTGTATCAAACGTATACTTTTGGAACTTATAAAATTCTCAAGTAAATTGCTGGACGTGAGTAATTTATCTATTGATCATCTTCAAAAAGAATTAACTAAATATCACTCTTCAATAAAAAAATGGCAGCGATTCTCGTGAGCGCTAAAGTTTTTGTTTTTTACAGAATGATCGCAAAGACTTTCCCCAAGTCTTCCCAAAGGTTATACTTGGCACAAACACTAATTAAAAACATAAAACCACATCTAAACAGAGGCTAGATTAATTATTTATTATTAAACAGAATCAAAAAGCAAGGAACAAAAATAAGATTGGGTTGCCTCCTGTCGGTGTCAAAACCGGCGGATCTCCGGTAGGGGGTCCCGAACTTTGCGTCTAGGCCGGATGGTAACAGGAGGAAAGGGACACGAAGTTTTACCCAGGTTCGGGCCCTCTTGATGGAGATAAAACCCTACGTCCTGCTTGATTAATATTGAAGATATGGGTGTTACAAGAGTAGATGCACCACGAGATCAGAGAGGCTAAACCCTAGAAGCTAGCCTACGGTATGATTGTATGTTGTGATTGTTGTCCTACGGACTAAAGCCCTCCGGTTTATATAGACACCGGAGAGGGTTAGAGTTACACAAGGTCA
This sequence comes from Triticum urartu, assembly GCF_056163025.1. NCBI lineage: Eukaryota > Viridiplantae > Streptophyta > Magnoliopsida > Poales > Poaceae > Triticum > Triticum urartu. The sequence continues at coordinate 33,504,497 of NC_141877.1, forward strand.
GTTACAAAGGAGGAGATATCCATATACGTATTGCCTAGCTTGCCTTCCACGCCAAGTAGAGTCACATCCGGACACGAGACGGAGTCTTCAATCTTGTATCTTCATAGTCTAACAGTCCGGCCAATGGAAATAGTCCGGCTGTCCGGAGACCCCCTAATCCAGGACTCCCTCAGTAGCCCCTGAACCAGGCTTCAATGACGATGAGTCCGGCGCGTAGTTGTCTTCGACATTGCAAGGCGCGTTCCTTCACCAAATACATCACAGAAGAATTTGAAATACGAGGATAGTGTCCGACCCTGCAAAATAAGTTCTACATTTCACCGTAGAGAGAATAATGTTTTCACAGATCTAATCCACTAGCTTGTTTTGGCAACATGATGTTACGTCATGGCCCGATGATCATTCGAACCGTTTCTTTTAACCAGCCCCGCACATAACATGAGGCAGTTTTTCGACACGTCTTGTCAAAGCAGAGATCGTGTCCCCTTATTACGGGATTCTCATCAATACGGGCGTGGGTAACCCAACCGCGCCATCAATTGCGGTGCTTGGGGGATAAGCGAGTTTTACCAGGCAAGTGGGGACGCTCAATTTTGTCTGCCCATATAAAGGGATAAGGATTTACCTTTCTATCCACGCCTTCTTCCTTCTCTGCTCATCCGCTCCCGCACACTCGAGCTCTAGCGCCCAAGCTCTCACTTCTATCTCAACCTTCTCCAACCATGTCCGGAGCGGGAGGCAAGTGGATGGTCTCCTCTGTCACGGAGGGAGACGTCAAGAAACTGAGGAGAGCCAGATACCTGCACGACGACATCGCGCACCGGCTCCCAGATGAGGGACAGCTCATCCCCACCCCTGAGCCCCATGAGAGGGTGGTATTCCCCACCCATTTCCTCCGCGGACTGGGATTCCCTCTCCATCCCTTCGTCCGGGGGATCATGTTTTATTACGGCCTGGATTTCCATGATCTGGCCCCGAACTTCATCCTCAACATCTCGGCGTTCATCGTCGTGTGCGAGGCCTTCCTCCGCATCAAGCCCCACTTCGGCTTATGGATGAAGACCTTCAATGTCAAGCCGAAGGTAGTGAGCGGCCGCCAGGCGGAGTGCGGAGGCGCCATGGTGGGCAAGATGCCCAACATCACATGGCTCGAGGGCACCTTCGTGGACACCATAAAGGGGTGGCAATCGGGGTGGTTCTATATCACCGAGCCACGCGACCCCGCATGGGTAGCGGCCCCCGAGTTCCGATCTGGCATCCCCATGCGGCTCACCTCCTGGAAAGAGAAGGGCCTGTCCTGGGGTAATTCAAAAGAGCTGACCGGACTCCAGTCATGTATTCAGAACATGGTGGATAAGAAGCTCAAGCTTGTCAACATAGTCCAGGTTATGCTCGTTCGCCGGATACTCCCGTGCCAACAACGGGAGTTTACCTTGTGGGAGTTCAATCCGGCGCAACACCGAACTCTGAATAGGCTCTTCGACACGACTCATGAAGATGCCTGGAGGGTGCTGTTCAAGGGCACCACGGTCCCTCCCCCATTACCGAGGATCGCGAATTCAGCGCGAAGCGCCACGCCAGTGCGGTAAGTTGTTTTACCTCTTCCAGGATATTTGTTATATATATAGATTGGCTCTATGCGGGATCTAAACTCCCGTAATTTTGACAGGACTGGCAGAAGATGGCCGGACAGATCGACTGTCCGGCTCCCTTGCCCGAAGGCCCCGCAGACGCTCTTCTGACAAAGATGCTGACTCCGGCCCCTTATAAGGTGCCGGAGAAGACTAAGAAGGCCAAGGGAGCTCGAAAGAGTTCTCGACGCCAGGCGTCGTCGGACTCATCGTCCGATGACTCTGCGGCGCACTCTTCCCCCGAAGACGAGGAAGAGGAAGAAGAGGCTCCCCCACCGACTGGGGGAGACAAGAAAAGGAAGGCCCCCCCAACTGGGGAGGCCGAAGGGTCCAATAAGTGAAGGACGCTCCTTCCAGACAGCTGCACCGCCGCCGATGAAAGTGAAGACGAGTGGTTACCCAGGGGCAAGCCCTAGGGGAGATTGTAAGTGTTCGGATACCAAAGTAACCCATAGGATTCCTTTGTCACATTGCTTTCCCTAACGCCGAACTTAATTGTACAGGCCGCCCCGAGCCAATATCGAGGTATCCTTGGACGGCTCCCTGGGCTCGTCAGACATGGATAGCGATCCAGTCCCGACCGCCACCTCCCCTCATCCGGCCGACGACACCGAGGTGCTGTCTCAAGAGGCACTGGATCGAGGGGGGACAGTCCCGGAGGTGCCGCAAGGCGACCTTTCGGACTCCGGGAGCCGAGGGGACGGGGTCCCCGAGAGCTCCGAGTTTGGCGCTCAGCCGAACACCGCGCCGGACCCTCCAACAGCTCTGAGCTCGGGTAGGCGGTCCCCTTCTAAGGAGGGTGAGATGCCTATGCTGGTGACCTCTGTCCATCTAGAGGCGCCGGACACTATGTTGGAAGTGCTTCGCAGCGCTTCCATCGAGGAGGAGCACCGCACTATCATGAGTGCGGTGATCCGGAAGGTTCAATCCACCAAGATCGAATTGACTGAAGCCTGTACTAGCCTTCTAACAGGGTTCGAGGTAAGTGTTTTAAAATGTAGTAGAAATATTACCGCATAGACAGTAGCCCCTGATGCTTTGTTCGGTGTTCACAAAGAAAAGCCGAAGAGAGGATCAAATAACATCGCAGGAGTCTAATATAAGTATGTCAATATGCATATGCAGGCTTCGCTACTGGCGCCCGCCGCACTGACTGCGGAGGTCGCCGTATTAAAGGAGGCCCTCGAGGGGTCCCAGAAAGAGCTCGGCCTTGCTAAGAGGCAGCTCGAGGAGAACAAGGGTAAGTAATACCCCGTCTATAGATATATGTATATAAAAAAGGACGCGATTGCAAAATGACAGGATAATTGTATGTTTTGCCAGGGGCCACGACCGAGGTGGCGACCCTGAAGCAAGCGTTATCCCAGGCAAAAGAAAAGGCAGCCCAGGAGCGCACCGAGCGAGAGAGGCACGAGGCTCGGGTGGGCGAGGTGCAGCAAGAGCTCCAAGCTCTCGTGACAAAGCACGAGGCGTTGGAGCTTGACTTGAAGACGAGAGAGTCTGAGCTTGCCACGGCACGTGAGAGCGCAAAGAGTGCCAAGGCCGAGGCCCAGAAGGCCCTTCAGGAGATCGATGTGATGAAGAAGATAGCGGCGGGTAAGGCTTTCTATATGCAAAGCAAGCATGCAACGGTGAATTACCGATTACTTACCCGAATCCGGAGCTCTTCAGGAGCATTCGCAGATTTGCCCCGCAGTGTGTCCGATGCCACACTATTCTACCAGGCCGAGGATGGAAACTCGATGGAGAAGCTGTTCTGGTCACAGTATGCTGAGGCCGAATATCCGGTGCCAATGAGCGACCAGCTGAAGCAGATGGCCGAGCTACATAAGGTGGCCGATCAGGCCATGAAGGCCTTCATAGTCCGGTTGTGGCCTGGCGACGCCCTTCTGAACAGCTTCTTCGGCCTGGTGAGGCAGCTTGTGGATGCCTGCCCACGGCTGGAGGTCGTCAAGCGATCCGTCTGCATTGAAGGTGCACACCGTGCCTTCGCCCGTGTGAAAACGCAGTGGGTCAAACTAGACACCGTGAAGCTTATCAAGGAGGGGCCGCCGGAGGGCAAGGAGCAGCGCCACCCCGAGATGTACTATGAGGGTGTTCTACCGGGCGCCCGTCTTATCGCGGATGAGTGTTCCCAAAATGTAATATTTGAATGAGACTTGCTCGTTTTTTATCCTCTGTAATGAAAACTTGCTTCATATGCGCTATGCAACGCTTGTGTGAATTTAAAATATTACCTTCTGTTTGGCTGTTTATCCAATCTAAGAGATGGCTAGTCCTCGGCTTCTGCCCCCATACCACGAGTGCTGGGGTGTTCGGGCTAAACCTGAGCACTCTTGTTCCCATGTTTGGGTCCTTTGAGGGAGGTGCTCAGCACAACGAACAAGGCAACCGGTCTAATAATGCTTTATCACTCTCACTTAGCCATAGAATTCTATAATTTTAAATTTCGGCGAAGCCCCTGGTATTCGGAAGGCCGAATTCGGGGCGCGATACACGCCTGTAGGCCGGAAGGAGCCAACCCTTCGCCCTAAGCGGCATAAGTCTTTAGGGACTAAAAAAACCTCGCCGAACAGCGACCAGTCTCTCGCCTTATCACGACAGTCAGTTTTAGCTTTCTCTACTGAGGTGCTCGGCCCGGCAGAACCGGGGTGCAATTGCAGTAGTTCTCCTAGCGCTACCTTAGCCGATAGAGCGGAACGTAAGGTACCAAAACATAGGAGCCGGACAAACTCAACATTTTACCAAAGACATGATTCAGAGCTGATGCATATAATGCTATAAGTTCGGGGTGCCGTACTTGTGAAAGTATTCGGACTTTTCACCATATTGTGAGTACGTAAGCCCTTGGTGCATTGGCCGTACCAGAGTGTACCGTTGCTAGGTGTCATTAATGAACACATAGACATGTATACAAAAAATGCGATAATAGTCGTAATGTCTTGCATTGTATATTAAAAAATTGCATTAAAGCAGAGTGATACAGATAGTGTAATAAGCAAAAGAGTAGGACTTTGTCCCTTTCAAGGGCGAGCTGAGGAATTATATGAAATCTGTAATCCACCTGGGAATTCCGTAGTTTTCAGCCTCCTTGGTTGCTATATCATGGGTTCGACAATAGAGCTGCCAGACAGTGTTTCCAGAGATTTAGGCCGCGTTTTGGGGTGTGCTGTAGTTGTGCCTCCCCCTCCCCATCTGTGCCCATGGTATTTTTAATGCGTAATTATGTACGCGTGGCACGAACAACGCCATTGGGCTGGGATTGGGGTGGCCGCCATATTACTACGCGAGCTCAGATCGTGCTAGGCGATCTGTTTGCCGATTGCCCCGAGCGTGCTTGAAGGTGTCTGGGCTTTGAAACGCCGAACTGGTAGATTGCCTTGAGAGGCTGCTTTGCGCTTCTGCTGCGAGGGCCGTTGTGTGCTCCTTTGTTCGAAGAGAGCGCTCTGTGTTTCCATTGACTGTAATAACTCCGCGAGGTCCTGGCATCTTGAGCTTGAGGTATGCATAATGTGGTACCGCATTGAATCTAGAAAATGCGGTTCGTCTGAGTAGTGCGTGATAACCACTGCGGAACGGGACTATATCGAAGATTAACTCTTCGCTTCGGAAGTTATCCGAGGATCCGAAGACCACTTCCAGTGTAATTGAGCCTGTGTAGTGGGCCTCTACGCCTGGAATGACGCCTTTAAAGGTTGTTTTTGTGGGTTTTATCCTTGAGGGGTCTATACCCATTTTGCGCACTGTGTCCTGATGTCGGTGTACAAAAAGAGGGGTACACTTTTTTGTACCCCTATAACTGTGCACGGGCAGTCTGAGCCGCAGATACCACCACACCAAGCAAGGCAAGGGAGGTGAGCCAGGGTAAGACCGAAGCTCAAGAGAACTAGAACGACGCCAAGGGCAAGACCATGAAGAGCAAAGGGGACGAAGTGGACTCCCCCGGCAAGATCCTTGCCGGGAGACAGTTCTAGCAGCCCCGGCAAGACCCTTGCCGTGGCGACTCGTCCCGCGCCTACGGAACAAATCACCCTTGAGTCCACTGCCCCCAAAGGGCAAGGATTCGGGACACATCCCCGTGGTGGCATGCAGATCTTTGTGAAGACATTCAAGATCAGATACGCACTAAGGAGACAACAACCCTTGGAGGGATCCCAGCCGAGGAAGACCACAAGGCCCCCGGCAAGCGCCTTGCCGGGGATGACAGCAGGCGCCTCGGCAAGACCCTTGCCGGGGCCCCGGCAAGGCCCTTACCGAGGACACCCACAGGGCCACCATCAGGCCCACGCCGACTAAACCTCCACCACCGCATGCATGCAGCTGCTGACCCAACCAGCTGGGCAGGCACCTACATGGCGGCATGGGCCTCAGCTGCCTGCCTACCTACATGGCATCACAGGCGTCGCTGGCCAGGGCGCGTGTCGACACAAGAAGGAGCGGCGACGGACAAGACATGTTTCTCCCCCGTCCCCGATAAAGCAAGGACACCTAAGCAAGACGCATTAAATGCGCCTTGTCATGTGATGCGAGGGATAACCTCGCAGCACTGTACCCTTTCCACCTCCTGTGTGCCACTGTGGCAACCCCTTTTTTCTATAAAAGGAGGCCCGATGCGACCAGAGGAAGGATTCGGCTTTTTGGAGCTCCTCACGCCCCATAGCTAGCTCAAGAACACAGATATACAATCCACCAAAGCAGGAGTAGGGTTTTACGCATCCTCGCGGCCCGATCCTGGATAAACGAACCATGTGCTATCTGTTTGATCCGCTCTTCTCACGACCCCGCGCCCCGCTAACCACAGTAGGGATTTTTGTGATCCCATAGGTGTCGTTCCCACCGACATCTTTGGCGCGCCAGGTAGAGGGCGTAGTTGTGAGAATTGGCTTTAGCAGTTAGTTCGGCGCTTCTTCATCATCATGGCGCCAAAGAAGAAGACGACGGTGGCGGTTGGCCTGTCGGAAGCCGGACAACCCGTCCCGACGCGGGCGAGCAGCGGACCGGTCACAGAAAGGACCCGGGGCGCTGCTCGCGAACACCAACACCATTCCAGCAGCCGGAGTTTGGGAGGCGGTGATGTTTGTGCTCCTGGTAACGGGCCACACGTCGCCAAATCCAAAGGCGGAGCCAGGCCCTTCGTGGGTGGAGCGGGGCCTTCCAAGGTCATCGCCGCCCCGCCCGAAGGCGACGCAAGGGCCTCCAAGACTCCCACGCCGGCGCCAACAACGCACTCCTCCCGGGCAGCACGCGAAGAACGGCGTAATTACGCCGAAGATCCTGGGCGTCGCCGCGGGAAGAGCCCCGAGCGCCACTCCTGGGACGTAGAAGACCTGCCCACTCGTCGAGGCGCTGGTGAAAACGGCACGCGACCGCGGGGTCGTGATAGAGCTCCTTCTGACATGGTCAGAAGTCGAAGCACATCGTGATCCGTGTAGGTTTCGCTGCCACCGACGCCAGCAGAGGCCTTGGCGCGCGCGCAGTTGCTCCTCGACTTTCCTCCCACTACGGGGAAACTCGATGAATGGAGAGCCACTATTCGAAGCCTTGTTGCGGTGGCCAACAAGGACGAACCAAGTCCGGTAGGGCCCCCGGGTCGACGCTCCGATGGAGTCCTGCGGACCAGTGGGGGAAAAGCCGGCGGCGCCGCGACCACGGTACATTCACCTCTTCCCCATCCGGTACCGCGGACGCCGGCTCATCGCAACGTCGCGGGTGACAACATCTGCATAGCATCGTCTGACCCGCGGACCCACTTTGACCAGCGCCAAGTTCTTCGGGAACGAGCCCATGAAGACGCTCGAACCACTATCGAGCGCTGGCGCGGAGCGCGCCACCAGTCAAAAAGGCGAGCAGGGCCTGCTATGAACCACCCGGCCCCGGAGAGCCCTGGAGGCCTACCTTATGAGGTAGGCTGTCCGGCTTTTACCCATGAGCTGCGGCAGTTCTAGTGGCCCACTCACCGCACCTTCAAACCTGACGTTGGCGAAAATTAAAACAGCAAGACTCACCCGTCTGAGTTCCTCAGCATCTACACCATCGCGATGCAAGCCGCCGGAGCCCGCGATGATAAGGTGCTTGCAAATTACTTTCCATTGGCTCTTAAACCCAACGCCTTGTCATGGTTGATGCACTTGCCGGTAGACTCTATTTCCTCCTGCTCGGATTTGTGCCATGAGTTTGTGGGCGCCTTTACTGGAGGTCACCAAGCCCATGGCCAAGCAAGCGACCTGCATGTCATTCCCCAGATGGGAGGCGAGAGTCTACGTAAGTATATACAGAGGTTCAGCCGGCTACAGTACAATATCCCTGATGTTCACCCTGCCGCCATCATCAGCGTGTTCCATCAGAACGTGCGTAACCGCAAGATGCGCGAAGAACTGGCAATGAAGAAGGTGAAAGATGTGGGAGAACTCTATGTTCTTGCTGACAGATGTGCCCGAGCTGAAGAGGGAAGGAAGTACCCCGGCGAAGATGCCGGCGTGGAAACCGACTCCTCAGATGAGGATACTGCCGCCCTAGCGAAGAAAGGCCGGCGCCGCAACAGGAAGCACAAAGGTAAAGCTATGCTTGCTGTCGAGGGATCTGACGACGCCGGCTCCGCCAAGAAAACCAAGGCAGATGACCCCGGCAAGGAAATTGCCGTATGTGTCACCTCCCGGGCCTTGGCGGCTGCCGAGAAGCCAGGAAACTCCGAAAAGCAATACTGCAAGATCCATCGCACAAAAGGCCATGATCTCCAGAAATGCCGACAGGTTGAGCTCCTTGCTGACAAGCAGAGGGCTGAATATGAGAGGCGGGACAAGGAGAAAAGCCAGGACGGTGCTGAGGGGTCCGGCAAGAAGCGTGATGGCCAGGTGGGCCGTCGCGGCAAAGATAAACAGCAGGAGAGGCCCGCCCGGGGCCGTGACAAAAAGCTAGAAGACGATGATCACGAAGAGGACGATGAGTCTGGTGACCAAGAATTTCAGAAAGCTACAGAGGCCATGTGCTGTAATCTCACGCGCCCACTGTCATTTTTGACACTGAGGATCACCCTGATCGCACTACTGCAGTCGGGTGCTTGCCATTGTTGTTTTCACCACCAATACACAACCTCAAGGTGACAAAGATGCTAGTCGATGGCGGGGCCGGTCTGAACTTAATCTCGCCTGCCGTGATCGAGAAATTGTAGATTCCTGATGAAGACCTCGAAGAGACGGGAACGTTTCAGGGGGTCAACCCGGAAAGAAGTCAACCAAAGGGAAAGGTCACGTTACCCGTGACTTTTGGGAGTGATCTGAACTACAGGACAGAAAGGATTGTGTTCGACGTTGCCAAGATCCCCTTGCCTTACAACGGGATCCTTGGCCGCCCAGCGGTTGCCAAGTTCATGGCGGCGTCACATTACACCTACAACACCCTGAAGATGCCGGGGCCTATGACGATCATCACCGTCCCATCAGACAAGAAGGATGCGCTAATTTGCGCTGACCAACTCTACCAACAAGCAGTTGCAGCAACCACCACTGCTAAGGCGCTTGCTCCTGCCGCTGGAGCCCTGGGAAGGCAAAAGAAGAAGACCGGTGAGACCTCAGGCACCCACTCCGGCAAGCGCACCTCTTCGGAGTGTAGCGCTCCCGTCGAGGACGTGCCAGAGAGCTCCGCCGACAGAAACAAGAAGTCTAGGGCCACACCGCCGGGAACCAAGAAGGTTTCTGTCAAGGAGGACGGCACGGGAGGAGCTTTTACCATAAGCTCCACCCTTGACGACAAATAGGAAGACGCGCTCATCACCTTCCTGCGGGCGAATGTCGATGTGTTTGCATGGCAAGCATCCGACATCCCCGGCGTTCCCAGGGAGGTGATTGAGTACCACCTTGTTGTCTGTCCTCATGCACGGCCGGTCAAGCAGAGGGTCAGAAAGCAAGCTTTGGAACGACAAGAGTTCATCACAGAGGAGATCCGGAAACTAGAAGCAGCGGGTTTGGTAAGAGGAGTGCTCCATCCAACGTGGTTGGCCAATCCGGTGGTAGTGCGCAAGGCAAATGGGAAGTGGAGGCTGTGTATTGATTACACAGATATTAATAAGGCTTGTCCCAAAGACCCCTGCCCGTTGCCGCGCATCGACCAGATTGTTGACTCCACAACTGGGTGTGATCTGTTGTCATTCCTTGATGCCTACTCCGGCTACCACCAGATCTTCATGACAAGGGAAGATGAAGAGAAAATGGCATTCATCACCCCATGTGGTACGTATTGCTTTATACGGATGCCTTTCGGGTTGAAGAGTGCTGGTTCAACGTTTGCAAGGGCGGTCCAGATTGGTTTTGAACCCCAGCTCCATAGAAATATGGAAGCTTATATGGATGATATAGTGGTCAAAACCAAGAACAGGGCAACCCTCATATCAGATTTACAAGAAACATTTGCAAACCTACGCAAGATCAATCTCAAGCTAAACCCTGAGAAGTGCGTCCTCGGCGTCCCGTCTGGCAAGCTTCTCGGGTTCTTTGTGTCACAGCGTGGGATGGAGGCCAATCCAGACAAGATCAAAGCTATAGAGCAGATTGAAGCGCCCAAGCGAGTCAAGGATGTCCGTCGGCTTGCTGGTTGCGTTGCCGCCATGAGCAGGTTCATTTCCATGTCCGCCGAGCACGCCCTTCCCTTTTTCAAGATTTTGAAAAAGGCGGGCCCGATGGAGTGGACGCCAGAAGCCGAAGCAGCATTGCAAGATTTGAAGAGGTACCTCTCCTCCGCGCCAATACTAGTTGCGCCTAGGCCACAGGAACCATTGCTGCTGTACCTGGCGGCAACGAACCAGGTGGTCAGCGCCGCACTAGTGGCGCAGAGAGAAATTGATGATGAGGTAATAGCAGCGACGGAGCCCAATGCCACCGATGCCGGCACGACGTAGCCAATTGAAGTGCCGCCGAAGAAGAAAATGATGCAGCACCCGGTGTACTTTGTTAGTTCCCTCCTGCAGGGGGCTAGATCGAGGTACTCCGGTGTGCAGAAATTGCTCTTCGGCCTTCTTATGGCCTCGAGGAAGCTGTGTCAGTACTTCCACGCGCACGAAATCATTGTCGTCACTCGCCTCCCTCTGCAACGGATATTGCACAATCCAGACGCGACGGGAAGGATCGTAGAGTGGGCACTAGAACTGTCCAGCTTTGGCCTCAAGTTTGAGAGTACCTCGACGACTCAAAGCCGGGTCCTGGCGGAGTTCATTGTAGAATGGACCGCGACGCCTGACGAAGAAACCCAAGAGACTGCTCTCCCCGGCAAGGAGGCAAGTTGCGACTGTATCATGTACTTTGATGGAGCTTTCTCCTTACAGGGCGCCGGGGCTGGCGTACTGCTTGTCGCGCCCACCGGAGAGCACCTCAAGTATGTGATCCAGATGCGCTTCCCTAGGGAGGTGTCAACAAACAATACGACTGAGTACGAAGGGCTGCTTGCCGGTCTTAGGATCGCAGCGGACCTTGGAATCAAGAAACTCGTCGTCAGAGGCGACTCGCAACTTGTCGTCCAGCAAGTCAACAAGGATTACCAGAGCCCATTGATGAAGGCCTACGTCGATGAAGTGAGAAAGCTGTAAGAGCGTTTTGATGGTATACAGGCAGAATACGTTCCCCGAGGGGAGAATGATATCGCCGATTACCTGTCAAAACGCGCTGCCCTCAAGCTACCTGTGGAACCAGGTACCTTTGTGCTTCGGCTAACTCAGCCATCCATTGATCCATCAACAGAGCAGAACAAGAGGAGAAAATCAGGGCCCGGCAAGTACTTTCCCGCCGAGCTCCCGGAAGCTGCCGGCAAGGATGTTGCCGGAGACACTGAGCCCGCCACGGGACGGCTAGCTCCGGCGGAGCATCAAGCTCTTGCCATGGAGACATCCGCTCCGATAGCGGAGGAAATGCCTTTAGTCCTCGCCGTCGAGCCCTAGGCTCCAGCGTGGGCACAGCATACCGTCCGATTCCTCCAAACAGAGGAACTTCCTGAGGAGCAGGAAGAAGCGGAAAAAGTAGCCCGTCGCTCTACTATGTACCAGTTCATCGATGACGTCCTATACAGAAAGAGGCCGAATGGCATGAAATTGAAGTGTATCCCTTGGGAGGAAGGACTGGGGCTGTTGGCGGAGATACATGGAGGCATATGTGGATCCCACATCGGGTCAAGGGCCCTTGCCGGCAAAGCGTTTCAACAAGGCTTCTTCTGGCCCACTGCCCTCCAAGATGCGACGACACTAGTCACCAGGTGTGAAGCGTGTCAGTTCCATTCAAAGAAGCTTCATCAGCCAGCTCAAGCCCTTCAAACCATTCCTCTCTCCTGGCCTTTCTCGGTCTGGGGGCTCGACATACTGGGCCCTTTCCCCCGCGCTGTCGGGGGCTTTGAGTACTTGTACATTGCAATCGACAAGTTCACAAAGTGGCCAGAAGTGGAAGCAGTGAGGAAGTTCACAAAGTGGCCAGAAGTGGAAGCAGTGAGGAAGTTCACAAAGACCTTTGACAGACTGCATAAGAGTGGAAGGCGCTGGATTGATGAAATGCCGGCGGTTCTTTGGTCAATCAGAACGACACCAAATCGAGCCACCGGCCAGACACCCTTTGCCCTGGTATACGGGGCAGAAGCAGTTCTCCCCACAGAACTCATATACGGGTCACCTTGAGTACTCGCTTATGACGAGCTTGAGCAAGAGCAATTGCGGCAAGATGACGCAACGCTCCTTGAGGAAGATCGTCTTCGGGCGGCTGTGAAAGCAGCGCGCTACCAGCAAGCCTTGCGCCGCTACCATAGCCGCAAGGTTCATGCCCGAAGCTTTGAGGAAGGCGACCTTGTTCTTCGGCGCGTTTAATCGGCCAAGAATTCCAACAAGTTGACGCCAAAGTGGGAAGGCCCTTATCGGGTAATACGAGTCACCAGGCCCGGCGCAGTCCGCCTGGAGACCGAAGATGCCGTTCCGATGAGTAACTCCAGGAACATTGAGCATCTTCGCAAGTTTTACCCGTGAGGCACGGCTTGCCGGGCCCCCTGACAAGCCACCTTTTCTACGAGCCTTGCCGATGACGCATGTAACCATTTGTACAAAGCCAGGCGCAGACCCTGAGCATAAATAAATGAAGCGCTGGCGCCCTAAGTTATAGCATGCATGCTTGGTCGAGTCTCGTCCTTGGTTAGGGTTGATAGTGCATAGCAGCGACTAACCCCTAGCTGAGAGGTCGAGTGCGCGTCTCATTGTCTTTCTTTTGTCTTCTTTGGTTCACAGGACACACAGATATCTGTGCCGAACCACTTGGGGAGAAAAAAAAGAGGAACAGACCAGCATCTAGCCCCCGGCAAGCCAGTATTGCTGGGGGCTGCAAGAGCAAAGATTCACCCACAGCGAACCAGGGTTGCCGGGGACTGCAACTTCAGATAAGTTCTTCATCCCTTATCATGCATTCCATTATGGACTGAGGTATGTGAAACCTTGTTTTCCCCTAAGCTACTGTGCTCCCCTAACTCTAGGCCCTAGGGCTCGTTCCTGGGGCCAAGTTTGGTCGTAGTCGCGACAGCGAAAGGATGAAACAAGGAGCCTGAACCCGCCTCATCCTTGCCTCCGCCAAAGGCGTGAGGAAGGTCGAGCGAAGTGGGGAGATGGCAAGGCCTGTTGCCAGGCAAGGAAATGTTTATCTTGAAGATATCAAGGATTTACTCCTTGTCGTGGGTACCACCCGCAAACAAATGACCCGCCAAGCATCCCTTTTTCATTAAAAAAACATTCCACCCAGGTACAGTCCATAGGGAATGAAAAACATGAATGATGGGATTAAAAGTTTTAAATTCAACAAAGGCCCGAAGGCTTACAAACTAAAAAGAGATAAGGTGCCCGTAATCCCTTTCTTGTCCCTCTCTTCAGGAGGCAGGCCAAGGAGGCGAAAAGGACAAAAGGAGCGCCTAGGCGAGCTACGGGTGGCAGAAGACACCAAGAGAACATCTTGGTGGCCGTCCAAAGGCTGGATGGTGATGGCGGCGCCGGAAGCAGAGCTCGAAGACGAGGCGGCATGACGCCAGCACGAATCGAAGGCATCGGTGCCCGCGTACTCTGACTTGACGGCCTTGCCGCCCGCCCTCTTCCTCTTCCGCAGCCTCCCAACGCCACCCACCTAAGGAGACGACCCCGAGAAGTTCAGGGAGCCGGCGACCCGGATGATGGGGTTGCTGGTGCCGCACGGAGCGGCACCCGACACCTAATCGGACCCGTCATCCTGCCGCCTACTACCCTCGTCGTCGCTGCCACTGTCCTCCTCGTCACTCCCGCCCGAGGAGGAGTCTTCACTATCAGAAGAGCTCTCCACGCAGCACCTTGCATGGGTCCCAAAGAGCCCGAAGACCTTGACGGAGAGAAGGCCACCCTCCATCAGCTTAAAATGGAGAGTGAGCCCATCCGTCAAGCGGTGGATATGAGCAAACGTCTTCCATCCCCGACGAAGATACATCACGTGAGGGGCGGGGAAGTCGACGCGGACCCGCGTGCCACTGATCCCGCAGCCCCTCATGTGCAGCCGCAACGACTCCGGCGGATCCAGCTCCATCTCCCATGCAAATGGAGTCGGGAGACGAAGGCGACAGCGCCGGCGGCCGGCGCAGCCTGACTAAGAACTCACAAGGGTCATCCCCAACATGGCCCTCCATTGGAGGAGGAGTTGCTGGCGGAGGCGAGGCCGGCGCGCCACCCCATCCTCCTCTTCCCCAAGCGCCCCGGCCTCGCCCACGGCCTCGCCCCCTCCCCCTTCCCCTCGCGGCTGGCTCTGCCACCGCAGGCGCAGGAGAAGGAGGGACGCGTTGTCGAGCGGCGACCCTCGCCGCCACTGTTGCAGGACCGAGATTCCATCTTTCAATGACGGATGGAAGGGAGGAGCAGAAGCTGAAGTAAGAAGAAGATGAAAGAATGCGGGACGCCATCCCCCCTCCTGCTCTTTATAAAGGATCGGGGTTGGGGCTCCGCCGCCCCGCTCGGCCAATCAAGATACGGAAGGCGCATGGAGCCAGGACAGACCCGCCGCCCCAACCAGCGACGGCCCAGTTTCCCGCCTCCACCGTTTGCCACCCCAGGCGCATGGGAGACACGTGGCGGACGTGCAGAACCGAGGGGACGGGTGAGACGACCACTCCCCACCCCGTGATCGTGGTGAGTGGACGCCTTGAAGACCGCGCCTCAGCCCCATTCAGTAAATGGGCCGCGCCTCCACGCCTCCCTCCGTTTATGGGGAAGGCGCGAACCGCCCCTTTACTATGATGTGACGCATGCCTGCGGGAACCAACCCCACGCATGCCGCCAACGTCACACGCGCCTCCCCACGCCACGCCACGCACGGGAATCGTGGGAAGCGCAGCGTGCGAAGAATCTTACCGCGGTAAAAACCGCCCCGCCTGCCCGCACACCAATTTTGGGCCTAGCCCAACAACGCGTTGCGCTTATGTGTGGCCCAGGCCCGGGGGCTCCTGTCGGTGTACAAAAAGAGGGGTACACTTTTTGTACCCCTATAACTGTGCACGGGCAGTCTGAGCCGCGGATACCACCACACCAAGCAAGGCAAGGGAGGTGAGCCAGGGTAAGACCGAAGCTCAAGTGAACTAGAACGACGCCAAGGCCAATACCACGAAGAGCAAAGGGGACGAAGCGGACTCCCCCGGCAAGATCCTTGCCGGGAGACAGTTCTAGCAGCCCCGGCAAGACCCTTGCCGTGGCGACTTGTCCCACGCCTACGGAGCAAATCATCCTTGAGTCCACTGCCCCCAAAGGGCAAGGATTCGGGAGACATCCCCGTGGCGGCATGCAGATCTTTGTGAAGACATTCAAGATCAGATACGCACTAAGGAGACGACAACCCTTGGCGGGATCCCAGCCGAGGAAGACCACAAGGCCCCCGGCAAGCGCCTTGCCGGGGATGACAGCAGGCGCCTCGGCAAGACCCTTGCCGGGGCCCCGGCAAGGCCCTTACTGAGGACACCCGCAGGGCCACCATCAGGCCCACGCTGACTAAACCTCCACCACCGCATGCATGCAGCTGCCGACCCAACCAGCTGGGCAGGCACCTGCGTGGCGGCATGCAGATCTTCGTGAAGACCCACCACTGAGCCACCTCAGCCGCCTGCCTACCTACATGGCATCACAGGCGTCGCTGGCCAGGGCGCGTGTCGACACAAGAAGGAGCGGCGACGGACAAGACATGTTTCTCCCCCGTCCCCGATAAAGCAAGGACACCTAAGCAAGATGCATTAAATGCGCCTTGTCATGTGATGCGAGGGATAACCTCGCAGCACTGTACCCTTTCCACCTCCTGTGTGCCACTGTGGCAACCCCTTTTTTCTATAAAAGGAGGCCTGATGCGACCAGAGGAAGGATTCGGCTTTTTGGAGCTCCTCACGCGCCATAGCTAGCTCAAGAACACAGATATACAATCCACCAAAGCAGGAGTAGGGTTTTACGCATCCTCGCGGCCCGAACCTGGATAAACGAACCATGTGCTATCTGTTTGATCCGCTCTTCTCACGACCCCGCGCCCCGCTAACCACAGTAGGGATTCTTGTGATCCCATAGGTGTCCTTCCCACCGACACCTGATAAAGCAGATTTAGGCTGCTGCCGCCGTCCATAAGGACTCGAGTGAGGTGAAATACGTCAATGATTGGGTCTAGGACCAGCGCGGTGAATCCGCCCTGACGGATACTAGTGGGGTGGTCCCTGCAATTGAAGGTGATCGGACAGGAGGACCAAGGGTTGAACTTTGGGGCGACTGGCTCCAACCATATACGTCCCTGAGCGCACGCTTCCGCTCCCTCTTGGGGATGTGGGTTGCGTATATCATGTTCACCGTCCGCACTTGCGAGGGAAACCTCTTCTGTCCTCCAGTGTGCGGCTGCCGGGGTTCTTCCTCGTCATAGCTATGCGGCCCCTTGTCCTTGTTTTCGGCAATTAACTTGCCGGCCTGCTTGAACACCCAACAATCCCTGTTGATGTGATTGGCTGGCTTGTCTGGAGTGTCGTGTATTTGACATGAGCGATATAGTATACAGTCCAAGCTGGACAGACCCGGCGTACTTTGTTTGAATGGCTTTTTCCGCTAACCGGGTTTAGAGCCTTTGAATTCGGCATTGACTGCCGTATCCTCAGTACTTTCGCCGTTAATACGGCACTTATGCTTATTGCGATGTGACCTGCTGTTGCCGTCCTTGGTATCTAAGGTACCATGGTTCTTTGATATGTTGTTACTGCGAGCCAACCAGCTGTCTTCTCCCGCACAAAAGAGGGTCATGAGCGTCGTGAGGGCTGCCATAGATTTCGGCTTTTCCTGACCAAGGTGCCGGGCTAGCCACTCGTCTCGGATGTTGTGCTTGAAAGCCGCTAATGCCTCCGCATCCGGACAGTCGACGATTTGGTTTTTCTTTGTAAGGAACCGAGTCCAGAATTGCCTGGCCGACTCTTCTGGCTGCTGAATTATGTGGCTCAAGTCATCGGCGTCTGGTGGTCGCACATAAGTGCCCTGAAAGTTGTCGAGGAATGCCACTTCTAGATCTTCCAAACAGCTAATGGAGTCTGCTGGCAAGCTATTAAGCCAATGTCGTGCTGGTCCTTTGAGTTTTAGTGGGAGGTACTTGATGGCATGCAAGTCATCACCGCGGGCCATGTGGATGTGGAGGAGGAAGTCCTCAATCCATACCGCGGGATCTGTTGTGTTGTCGTATGATTCAATGTTTACATGTTTGAAACCTTCGTGTGTGAGGCATAAGGGGTGTGCGGCGCCTCTGTATTGGGCTATATCGTGACGCAGCTCGTATGGGTCCTGCCCGCTGTGTTTGGCCCAGCCGGATTTGCTTTTACTGTATCCGGCGTGACGTTTACCGTCTCGTAGAGTGGTGCGCCCTCGTGATCCGTAGATCGATCTTGAGTGCTTTGCTTTGTCCTCCAATATGTCTCGCAGGTCTGGCGTATCTCCCCATGCCTTTTTATTTGGATGGCGTTGGGGTGGAGGCTGAGCTTTCGGCAGGAATGCCTCTCTATCGCGGCCACAAGGTGGCCGGTCAGCCGTATCATACGCTTCTTCCACCAATCAGGGTAGTAACCTGTGCCTTGGGTAACTCTTGGAGGGATGCTCGAGTTTATATTCCTCGGCTGCGAGGACTTCAGTCCATTTGTCAGCTAGCAGATCTTGATCAGCTTGAAGCTGCTGCTGCTTTTTCTTCAGGCTATTTGCCGTGGCCATAAGCCTGCGCTTGAAGCGCTCTTGTTTGACGGGATCCTCTGGTACGGCGAATTCATCGTCGCCGAGGCTTGCCTCGTCTTCGGAGGGGGCATGTAATTGTCATCCTCCTCCTCTCCGCCAGCCGCTCTCTCAGGAGAGCTGGCTCCTTCATCCTCCTGATCTAACTCTTGCTAGAGGGGGTTGTTGTTGTCTTTGGCGCTATCTGGAGTGTTATTATCTCCTACGCCGGTATTAGCACTTTTGCTTTGGCGGGACTTAGAGTGGCACCGCTGACGTCGGCGCTTGGGTTGCTTCTTGGAGGGGTCATCCTCCGCTATCTCATCACTGTTGCCTTCATTGGGTGTATCCACCATGTATATGTCATATGACGAGGTGGCTTTCCAGTGCCCTATAGGTGCTGGTTCATGTTCGTCTCCTACATCGTCGTCCATACCGTCGATGTCTTTGGAGTCAAAGTCAAGCATGTCGGTTAAATCATCGATAGTGGCTACAAAGTGGGTGGTGGGTGGGCGTCGAATTTCTTCGTCGTCCACATCCCAGTCCTGTTGGCCATAATCCGGCCAGGGCTCTCCTGACAAAGAGAGGGACCTTAGTGAATTCAGAATGTTGCCGAAGGGCGAGTGCTGAAAGATATCCGCGGCGGTGAATTCCATGATCGGCGCCCACTCGGATTCGACTGGTACGGGCGCGGATGATTCGGGGTCCGGAAGAGAGTTCGGCACCTTGGAGTCACGGGCTGAGCAGAGGATTATGCTGGTGTTTGGCTCGATCACCGTCGTGACTGCAGCCCCTGAGGCGGTGTCTAGCCACCCGTCCTCGATTGGCGCAGTTGGCTCCGAGCTATGGGTCGGAGCTGGTGTGGGCGCGGCCTCTGGAGTACCGTCCCGTGGCAGAGCTAGGTCATGCCCATCGAGACAGTGCGACGCGCCCGGCTGTGGCTCGAATCCCTCAAAGATCAAGTCTCCGCGGATGTCGGCCGTGTAGTTCAAACTTCCAAATCTGACCTGATGGCCAGGGGCATAGCTTTCAATCTGCTCCAGATGGCCAAGCGAATTAGCCCGCAGTGCGAAGCCGCCGAATATGAAGATTTGTCCGGGGAGAAAAGTCTCACCCTGGACGGCATCACTATCGATTATAGTAGGAGCCATCAAGCCTAACGATGACGACACAGAGGAACTCTCAATGAAAGCACCAATGTCGGTGTCAAAACCGGCGGATCTCGGGTAGGGGGTCCCGAACTGTGCGTCTAGGCTGGATGGTAACAGGTGGCAAGGGACACGAAGTTTTACCCAGGTTCGGGCCCTCTTGATGGAGGTAAAACCCTACGTCCTGCTTGATTAATATTAAAGATATGTGTGTTACAAGAGTAGATCTACCACGAGATCAGAGAGGCTAAACCCTAGAAGCTAGCCTACGGTATGATTGTATGTTGTGATTGTTGTCCTACGGACTAAAGCCCTTTGGTTTATATAGACACCGGAGAGGGTTAGGGTTACACAAGGTCGGTTACAAAGGAGGAGATATCCATATACGTATTGCCTAGCTTTCCTTCCACGCCAAGTAGAGTCACATCCGGACACGAGATGAAGTCTTCAATCTTGTATCTTCATAGTCTAACAGTCCGGCCAATGGAAATAGTCCGGCTGTCCGGAGACCCCCTAATCCAGGACTCCCTCACCTCCCAACAAGCGCTAATGTTTAACGCCCCTAGCTAGGCATGATGATTCCAATGATGCTCACTTAAAAGATAAGAATGGCAACATAAAGAGAGCATCATGAAGAATATGACTAGCACATTTCAGTCTAACACTCTTCCTATGCATAGGGATTTTGTGAGCAAAAAACTTATGGGAACAATAATCAATTAGCATAGGAGGGCAAAACAAGCATAACTTCAAAACTTGAAGCACATAGAGAGGAAACTTGATATTATTACAATTCCTACAAGCACATGTTCCTCCCTCATAATAATTTTCAGTAGCATCATGAATGAATTCAACAATATAACCATCACATAAAGCACTCTTTTCATGATGCACAAGCATAGAATTTTTATTACTCTCCACATAAGCAAATTTCTTCTCATCAATAGTAGTGGGAGCAAACTTAACAAAATAACTATCATGTGAGGCATAATCCAATTGAAAATTAAAATCATGATGACAAGTTTCATGGATATCATTATTATTTATAGCATACAACTCATCACAATAATCATCATAGATAGCAACTTTGTTCTCATAATCAATTGGAACCTCTTCCGAAATAGTGGAATCATTACTAAATAAAGTCATGACCTCTCCAAATCCACTTTTATAATTATCACAATAAGATTCAACATCCTCCAAAATAGTGGGATCATCACTTCCTAAAGTTGACACTCTTCAAAACCCATTTTCATCATAAATAGGAGGCATCCTATCATCAAAATAAATTTGTTCATCAAAACTTGGGGGACAAAAAATATCATCGTCATCAAACATAGCTTCCCCAAGCTTGTGGCTTTGCATATCATTAGCATCATGGATATTCAAAGAATTCATACTAACAACATTGCAATCATGCTCATCATTGAAATATATAGTGCCAAACATTCTAATGCATTCTTCTTCTAGCACTTGAGCACAATTATCGGAATCCTTATTCTCATGAGAGATATTAAAAAGTTGAAGCATATGAGGTACCCTCAATTCCATTTTTTTGTAATTTTCTTTTATAGACTAAACTAGTGATAAAACATGAAATAAAAAGATTCGATTGCAAGATCTAAAGATATACCTTCAAGCGCTAACCTCCCCGGCAACTGCGCCAGAAAAGAGCTTGATGTATACTGCACAACCTTCTTCTTGTAGACGTTGTTGGGCCTCCAAGTGCAGAGGTTTGTAGGACAGTAGCAAATTTCCCTCAAGTGGATGACCTAAGGTTTATCAATCCGTGGGAGGCGTAGGATGAAGATGGTCTCTCTCAAGCAACCCTGCAACCAAATAACAAAGAGTCTCTTGTGTCCCCAACACACCCAATACAATGGTAAATTGTATAGGTGCACTAGTTCGGCGAAGAGATGGTGATACAAGTCCAATATGGATGGTAGATATAGGTTTTTGTAATCTGAAAATATAAAAACAGCAATGTAGTAAGTGGTAAAAGTGAGCACAAACGATATTGCAATGGGTTGAAATAAGGCCTAGGGTTCATACTTTCACTAGTGCAAGTTCCCTCAACAATAATAACATAATTGGATCATATAACTATCCCTCAACATGCAACAAAGAGTCACTCCAGAGTCACTAATAGCGGAGAACAAACGAAGAGATTATTGTAGGGTAAGAAACCACCTCAAAGTTATTCTTTCTAATCGATCTATTCAAGAGTCCATAGTAAAATAACACGAAGCTATTCTTTCTGTTCAATCTATCATAGAGTTCGTACTAGAATAACACCTTAAGACACAAATCAACCAAAACCCTAATGTCACCTAGATACTCCAATGTCACCTCATGTATCCGTGGGTATGATTATACGATATGCATCACACAATCTCAGATTCATCTATTCAACCAACACAAAGAACTTCAAAGAGCTCCCCAAAGTTTCTACCGGAGAGTCAAGACGAAAACGTGTGCCAACCCCTATGCAGAAGTTCACGGAACTCGCAAGTTGATCACCAAAACATACATCAAGTGGATCACGTGATATCCCATTGTCACCATAGATAAGCACATGCAAGACATACATCAAGTGTTCTCAAATCCTTAAAGACTCAATCTGATAAGATAACTTCAAAGGGAAAACTCAATTCATCACAAGAGAGTAGAGGGGGAGAAACATCATAAGATCCAAATATAATAGCAAAGCTCGCGATACATCAAGATCGTGCCGATTCAAGAACACGAGAGAGAGAGAGATCAAACACATAGCTACTGGTACATACCCTTAGCCCCGAGGGTGAACTACTCCCTCCTCGTCATGGATGGCGCTGGGATGATGAAGATGGCCACCGGAGAGGGATTCCCCCCCTCCGGCAGCATGCTAGAACGGGTCTAGATTGGTTTTCGGTGGCTACGGAGGCTTCTGGCGGCAGAACTCCCGATCTATTCTGTTTTCGATGTTTGAGGGGTATATGGATATATATAGGTGAAATAAGTCGGTCAGGGGAGCCACGAGGGGCCCACGAGGGTGAGGGCGCGCCTCCCTGCCTCGTGGCCACCTAGAAGCTTCCCTGACGTAAACTTCAAGTCTCCTGGATTGCTTCCATTCCAAAAATAACTTTCCCGAAGGTTTCATTCCATTTGGACTCCGTTTCATATTCCTTTTCTTCGAAACACTGAAATAGGCAAGAAAACAACAATTTGGGCTGGGCCTCCGGTAAATAGGTTAGTCCCAAAAATAATACAAAAGTGTATAATAAAGCCCATAAACATCCAAAACAGATAATATAATAGCATGGAACAATAAAAAATTATAGATACGTTGGAGACATATCATATATATAATTATCCTCACTATATTATGCAGATTGAAGATCGTCTAATGCAGAAAAGCATAAATCGATGATGTTGGGTTCAATAACACAAATATCATAGATGAATATGAAGGAAATATGCCCTAGAGGCAATAATAAAGTTATTATTTATTTCCTCACATCTTGATAAATGTTTATTATTCATGCTAGAATTTTATTAACCGGAAACTTAGTACATGTGTGAATACATAGACAAACAGAGTGTCACTAGTATGCCTCTACTTGACTAGCTCATTAATCAAAGATGGTCAAGTTTCCTAACCATAGACATGAGTTGTCAATTGATTAACGGTATCACATCATTAGGAGAATGATGTGATTGACTTGACCCATTCTGTTAGCTTAGCACTTGATCGTTTAGTTTACTGCTATTGCTTTCTTCATGACTCATACATGTTTCTATGACTATGAGGTTATGCAACTCCCGGTTACCGGAGGAACACTTTGTGTGCTACCAAACGTCACAATGTAACTAGGTGATCATAAAGGTGCTCTACAAGTGTCTTCGATGGTACTTGCTGAGTTGGCATAGATCAAGATTAGGATTTGCCACTTCGATTGTCGGAGAGGTATCTCTGGGCCCACTCGGTAATGCACATCACTATAAGCCTTGCAAGCATTGTGACTAATGAGTTAGTTGAAAGATGATGTATTATGAAACGATTAAAGAGACTTGCTAGTAACGAGATTGAACTAGGTATTGAGATACCAATGACCGAATATCGGGCAAGTAACATACCGATGACAAAGGAAACAACGTATGTTGTTATGCGGTTTGACCGATAAAGATCTTTGTAGAATATGTGGGAGCCAATTTGAGCACTCAAGTTCCACTATTGGTTATTGACAGGAGACGTGTTTCGGTCATGTCTACATAGTTCTCAAACCCGTAGGGTCCGCACGCTTAAAGTTCGATGATGATCGGTATTATGAGTTTTTGTGTTTTGATGTACCGAAGGTAGTTCGGAGCCCCAGATATGATGACGGACATGACGAGGAGTCTCGAAATGGTCGAGACGTAAAGATCGATATATTGGACGACTATATTCGCACACTGGAAGTGTTCCGGGTGGTTTCGGAGAAAACCGGAGTGCCGGAGGGTTACCGGAACCCCCCCAGGAGAAATAGTGGGCCTTATGGGCCTTAGTGGAGAAATAGAGGGCTGGCCTAGGGCAGGCCGCGCGCCCCTCCCCCTATGGTCCGAATTAGACTCTGAGAGGGGGGCGGCGCCCCTTTTCCTTCTCCCTCTCCCCCTTCCTTTCCCCCTAGGAAAGAAGGGAGTCCTACTCCTACTAGGAGGAGGACTCCTCCTCATGGTGCGCCTACAGGGGCTGGCCGGCCTCCCCCTTGCTCCTTTATATACGGGGGGAAGGGGCACCTCTAGAGACACAAGTTGATTTGTTGATCTCTTCCAGCCGTGTGCGGTGCCCCCCTCCACCATAATCCACCTCGATCATATCGTAGCGGTGCTTAGGCGAAGCCCTGTGTCGGTAGCATCATCATCACCGTCATCACACAGTCGTGCTGACGAAACTGTCCCGTGAAGCTCTGCTGGATCGGAGTTCGTGGGACGTCATTGAGCTGAACGTGTGCTGAACTCAGAGGTGTCGTGCGTTCGGTACTTGGATCGGTCGGATCGTGAAGACGTACGACTACATCAACCGCATTGTGCTAACGCTTCCGCTTTCGGTCTACGAGGGTACGTGGACACACTCTCCCCTCTCGTTGCTATGAATCACCATGATCCTGTGTGTGCGTAGGATTTTTTTTGTAATTACTATATTCCCCAACAGTGGCATCCGAGCCTAGTTTATGCGTAGATGTTATATGCACGAGTAGAACACAAGTGAGTTGTGGATGACACAAGTCATACTGCTTACCAGCATGTCACACTCTGGTTCGGCGGTATTGTTGAATGAAGCGGCCCGGACCGACATTACGCTTACGCTTACGCGAGACTGGTTCTACCAACGTGCTTTGCACACAGGTGGCTGGCGGGTGTCAGTTTCGCCAACTTTAGTTGAATCGAGTGTGGCTACGCCCGGTCCTTGAGAAGGTTAAAACAACACCAACTTGACAATCTATCGTTGTGGTTTTGATGCGTAGGTAAGAACGGTTCTTGCTCAGCCCGTAGCAGCCACCTAAAACTTGCAACAACAAAGTAGAGGACGTCTAACTTGTTTTTGCAGGGCATGTTGTGATGTGATATGGTCAAGACATGATACTATATTTTATTGTATGAGGTGATCATGTTTTGTAACCATGTTATCGGCAACTGGCAGGAGCCATATGGTTGTCGCTTTATTGTATGCAATGCAATCACCCTGTAATGGCTTCACTTTATCACTAAGCGGTAGCGATAGTCGTAGAAGCAATATTTGGCGAGACAACAACGATGCTACGATGGAGATCAAGGTGTCACACCGGTGACGATGGTGATCATGACGGTGCTTCGGAGATGGAGATCACAAGCACAAGATGATGATGGCCATATCATATCACTTATATTGATTGCATGTGATGTTTATCTCTTATGCATCTTATTTTGCTTAGATCGACGGTAGCACTATAAGATGATCTCTCACTAAATTTCAAGGTACAAGTGTTCTCCCTGAGTATGCACCGTTGCGAAAGTTCGTCGTGTCGAGACACCACGTGATGATTGGGTGTTATAAGCTCTACGTTCACATACAACGGGTGCAAGCCAGTTTTGCACATGCAGAATACTCGGGTTAAACTTGACGAGCCTAGCATATCCAGATATGGCCTCGAAACACTAGAGACCGAAAGGTCGAGCGTGAATCATATAGAAGATATGATCAACATAGTGATGTTCACCATTGAAAACTACTCCATCTCACGTGATGATCGGACATGGTTTAGATGATATGGATCACGTGATCACTTAGATGGTTAGAGGGATGTCTATCTAAGTGGGTGTTCCTTAATAATTTGATTAACTGAACTTTAATTTATCATGAACTTAGTACCTGATAGTATTTTGCATGTCTATGTTGTTGTAGATAGATGGCCCGTGCTGTTGTTCCGTTGAATTTTAATGTGTTCCTTGAGAAAGAAAAGTTGAAAGATGATGCTGGCAATTACACGGACTGGGTCCGTAACTTGAGGATTATCCTCATTGCTACACAGAAGAATTACATCCTGGAAGCACCGCTAGGTGCCAAACCTGCCGCCGGAGCAACACCAGATGTTATGAACGTCTGCCAGAGCAAAGCTGATGACTACTCGATAGTTTAGTGTGCCATGCTTTATGGTTTAGAACCGGGACTTCAACAACATTTTGAACGTCATGGAGCATATGAGATGTTCCAGGAGTTGAAGTTAATATTTCAAGCAAATGCCCGAATTGAGAGATATGAAGTCTCCAATAAGTTCTACAGCTGCAAGATGGAGGATAATAGTTCTGTCACTGAGCATATACTCAGAATGCCTGGGTATAACAATCACTTGATTCAATTGGGAGTTAATCTTCCAGATGATAGTGTTATTGAAAAATTCTTCAATAACTGCCACGAAGCTACGAGAGCTTCGTGATGAAATATAACATGCAAGGGATGGACAAGACAATTCCTGAGCTCTTCGCAATGCTAAAGGATGTGGAGGTAGAAATCAAGAAGGAGCATCAAGTGTTGATGGTCAACAAGACCACCAGTTTCAACAAAAAGGGCAAAGGGAAGAAGAAGGGGAACTTCAAGAAGAACGGCAAACAAGTTGCTGTTCAGGAGAAGAAACCCAAGTCTGGACCGAAGCCTGAGACTGAGTGCTTCTACTGCAAACAGACTGGTCACTGGAAGCAGAACTACCCCAAGTATTTGGCGGATAAGAAGGATGGCAAGGTGAACAAAGGTATATGTGATATACATGTTATTGATGTGTACCTTACTAATTCTCGTAGTAGTGCCTGGGTATTTGATACTGGTTCTGTTGCTAATATTTGCAACTCGAAACAGGTGATAACCCACAAGTATAGGGGATCGCAACAGTTTTCGATAAGTAAGAGTGTCGAACCCAATGAGGAGCTAAAGGTAGAACAAATATTCCCTCAAGTTCTATCGACCACCGATAAAACTCTACGCACGCTTGATGTTCGCTTTACCTAGAACAAGAATGAAACTAGAAGTACTTTGTAGGTGTTGTTGGATAGGTTTGCAAGATAATAAAGAGTACGTAAATAAAAAGTAGGGGCTGTTTAGATAAATAAACAATAAAGTAAATATAGCGAGTGTGGAAAAGTGGTGGTAGGAGTTGCGAAATTGTCCCTTAAGCAATTGACTACTTTACTAGACCGATAGCAAGTATTATGTGGGAGAGGCCACTGCTAGCATGTCATCCCTGACTTGGAATTCTATGCACTTATGATTGGAACTATTAGCAAGCATCCGCAACTACTAATGTTCATTAAGGTAAAACCCAACCATAGCATTAAGATATATTGGTCCCCCTTCAATCCCGTACCCATCAATTTCTATGCTAGGTTGAAGCTTCTGTCACTCTTGCCCTCCAATACATAGTCCTATCAACATACAACTAACCCTAGGGTGTGATCCACGCACGCAATCATATGATGGGCACCAAAGGACATCAACATAACCACAAGCAAATTAAATCAATCATAGCAATTCATCAACCACCGATAGGACAACGAAAATCTACTCACACATCATAGGATGGCAACACGTCATTGGATAATAATATGAAGCATAAAGCACCATGTTCAAGTAGAGGGTACAGTGGGTTGCGGGAGAGTGGACCGCTGTAGATAGAGGGGGAAAGGTGATGGAGATGTTGGTGAAGATGGCGGAGGTGTTGGTGTAGATCGCGGTGATGATGCTGGCCCCCGGTGGCACTCTGGTGCCACCGGAAGCGAGGGGGAGAGAGCCCCCTCCTTCTTCTTCTTCCTTGACCTCCTCCCTAGATGGGAGAAGGGTTTCCCTGCTGGTCCATGGCCTCCATGGTACGGGAGGGGCGAGAGCCCCCCGAGATTGGATCTGTCTCTCTATCTCTCTCTGTTTCTGCGTTCTCTGATTCTTCCCTTTCACCGTTTCTTATATTCCCGGAGATCCGTAACTTCGATTGGGATGAAATTTGGACACGATCTCTATCCAGAAATTAGCTTTCTTGCGGCGAAAGAAGGGCACCAACTGCCTTACGGGGTGGCCAAGAGGGTCAGGGGCGCACCTGACACCCTGGGGCGCCCCCCTACCTCGTGGGCCCCTCGAGCATCGTCTCGCGTGGATTCTTCTTCCCAAAAATTATATATATTCCAAAAAAATCTCCGTCAGTTTTTATTCCGTTTGGACTCCGTTTGATATGGATATTCTGCGAAATAGAAAACATGCAACAAACAGGAACTGGCACTGGGCACTGGATCAATATGTTAGTCCCAAAAATAGTATAAAAAGTTGACAAAAGTATATGAAAGTTGAATAATATTGGCATGGAACAATCAAAAATTATAGATACGACGGAGACGTATCAACAGGGACTACGGATTAAGTGAAAATTAGCAAAGGACGAGGTGACGATGCGCGTGGGAAATGGTTCCAAAGTCGATGTAATCGCGGTCGGCACGCTACCTCTACATCTACCTTCGGGATTAGTTTTAGACCAAAATAATTGTTATTTGGTGCCAGGGTTGAGCATGAATATTATATCTGGATCTTGTTTAATGTGAAACGGTTATTCATTTAAATCAGAGAAAAATGGTTATTCTATTTATATGAGTAATATCTTTTATGTTCATGCACCCTTAAAGAGTGGTCTATTCTTTTTGAATCTCGATAGTGAAGATACACATATTCATAGTATTGAAGCTAAAAGATGCAGAGTTGATAATGATAGTGCAACTTATTTGTGGCACTGCCGTTTGGGTCATATTGGTGTAAAGCGCATGAAGAAACTCCATTCTAATGGACTTTTGGAATCACTTGATTATGAATCACTTGGTACATGCGAACCATGCCTCATGGACAAGATGACTAAAACACCATTGAAGGAGTCCTGGATTAGGGGGTCTCCGGACTGCCGGATTATATTCTTCGGCCGGACTGTTAGACTATGAAGATACAAGATTCAAGACTTCGTCTCGTGTCTGGGTGGGACTCTACTTGGCGTGGAAGGCAAGCTAGGCAATACGGATATGCATATCTCCTCCTTTGTAACCGACCTTGTGTAACCCTATCCCCTTCCGGTGTCTATATAAACCGGAGGGTTTTAGTCCGTAGGACAATAGACAATCATACCATAGGCTAGCTTCTAGGGTTTAGCCTCTCTGATCTCGTGGTAGATCTACTCTTGTACTACCCATATCATCAATAGCAATCAAGCAGGACGTAGGGTTTTACCTCCATCAAGAGGGCCCGAACCTGGGTAAAACATTGTGTCCCCTGCCTCCTGTTACCATCTGGCCTAGACGCACAGTTCGGGACCCCCTACCCGAGATCCGCCAGTTTTGACACCGACATTGGTGCTTTCATTGAGAGTTCCGCTGTGCCGTCGCCATCAGGAAGGATGCCTCATCCCGTCTTTAAAGACGGCACTGTTGCTAAGGGAGCTTTGGCTGTCGGCCAAACTCTCCAGCTAGGTGGTTTTCTTATGACCGCCTGTTCGGCCGCTGCGCCGACGATGACTTCTCAGGTCATCGAAAGCAATCTTCACATCAACTTGGAACTCACCGAGCAGTTAGATCCAATGGAGCTCTCTTCCCTAAACGAGCTCTTGGATCGTATCGCCGCCCTGGGAGTCACTACAGACTACGATCAGATTGGGCCTAAACCCGATCTGAGAGAGATCAACTCTCCCCAGGTCACCCATCACATTGCAGTGGTGGAGGAACAATGCAGCAACCCTTCATCTATCTTAAGGACTAGCTATGTCCGGATTCCCGATCCCTCCAAGCCGGATACCCGCGGAGGGGAGGGTGTCACTCAAGACCTGAACCTAGAGTCAGGCAGCGGGCTAGATTCATTGGAAAACATCCAAGAATCCAAACTTCTGAGTTCGGAAACTCCTTGGCCCCTGAGTCTCAGATTGGGTGAGGATTCGGATTCAATTCCACCCACCCACGCAAACATAAGTGATCTATCCAAATTAGGCAAGATCTCGAAGAAACAGTACACCATTACTGGGCCAGATTCCTCCTGGTCATGAACAGGATAAAGGACTGCCGTGAGGAAGACGCAATTTCATTCTTCTGCAATAATTGCACGGACAAGGGAATCCTCAACGCCATAAGTCGCCGCAAAATTACACGCTTTGCCAACTTGGTGTCCATAGTGTGAAAGTATTGTGCGATGGAAAACGCCTGGAAAACCGAAATAAAATTTTGCGATAATCCGGCCCTGAATACAAACCCAGTCCGAAATAAAAGGGTGCATTATTGCCAGACACCCGGGTTAAACACCAAAATGCAAAAACCCTCTACAGGGCATGGAACTGTACTGAAGGGATGGCTCAATGGACCCTGTAAAATTCACAGTGCAGAGGGCGCCACACCAACTCATAGCCTTAGAGCATGTTGGATACTCCGGCAGGTGGCCAAAAGTGGCGAAGATCTTCTAACCTCAGAAGCCACAGAGCACCAGCCCAGGGATACCAGTACGGTATTAACAGTCTTCGAGACTTTAGCATCAAATAATATGCGAAAACGAACACTCCGCAGCCTTGCCGAGGTCTACCACGCGTCAACAATAAAACCATGGAGTGACACGGCTATTACTTTTAATGCCAGTGACGAACCTAAATTCCGAACAGCCCGAGCACCAGTCGCATTGGTCCTCAGTCCAATAGTGGACGGCTTTCGACTCACCAAGGTACTCATGGACGGTGGCAGTGGATTGAACCTCATTTATGAGGAAACCCTTCGAAAAATGGAAATAGACTGGAACCGCATCGAGCGAAGCAGCACAACCTTTAGAGGAATAATCCCCAGTCAGGAAGCGCACTGTACAGGAAAAATCACACTAGATGTGGTGTTCGGCACGCCGGATAATTAGAGGTCCGAAGAGGTCACATTCCAAGTGGCCCCGTTCAGTAGCGGATACCACGCTCTATTAGGGCGGGAGGCGTTTACAATCTTCCAAGCCATACCCCATTACGGGTACATGAAGCTCAAAATGCCCGGGCCCAACGGAATCATCACTCTTGCTAGTGATCCAGACATAGCACTCCGCGCCGAAAAAAAGACAGCCGCACTGGCCCTCGAGGTACTATCCGAAGCCCTAGTGGCCGAGGAACTGACTGTGCTGCGCTCCACGGTGAACCGGGACGACGTGATACTCGATAAAAGATCCAAGTCCACCTCCTTTAAACCAGCGGACAAAATAGTCAAATTCCAAGTCCATCCAACGGACCCTACAAAAACAGCTTCCATCGGGGCACAATTAAACCCTGATGTCGACGCCGCACTACGAGAGTTCATACGCGAGAACTGGGACATTTTTTCCTGGCACCCTTCAGACATGCCAGGAATCCGACGCAGGCTGGCCGAGCACAGCCTAAATATCCTAAAAGGATTCAAGCCAGTCAAGCAGGCTCTTCGGTGTTTCTCCGAACCTAAGAGACAAGCCATGGGAGAGGAACTAGCCAAGCTATTGGAGGCCGGATTCATCAGAGACATAAAACATCCGGACTGGCTAGCAAACCTGGTGATCGTACCAAAGAAGGACAAATCCTGGCGCCTGTGCGTCGATTTCAAGGACCTTAACAAGGCGTGCCCAAAGGATCCCTTCCCCTCCCCAACATCGATCAAATCATCGACGCTACCGCAGGACACGATTCATTGTGTTTCCTCGACGCATACTCCGGCTACCATCAAATTAAAATGGCAGAGCCAGACCAAGCCGCAACGACATTCATCACACCGTACGGCCCATTCTGCTTCAACACAATGCCCTTCGGGCTCAAAAATGCCGGCGCAACATATCAGTGCATGATTCAGACATGTCTGGCAAACCAGATCGGCAAAATAGTGGAGGCATATGTAGATGACGTGGTCGTCAAAACCAAGCATGCCGAATCTCTAGTAGACGACTTGAGGCTCACATTCGATAACCTCCGAACATACGACATCAAGCTCAACCCGGAAAAATGCATTTTCGGCGTACCAGCCGGAAAGCTCTTGGGATTCATTATATCCGGTAGAGGAATTGAAGCAAATCCAGCCATGATCCGAGCTCTGTCACAATTGGACATCCCAAAAGACCTCAAACAAATACAAAAATTAACCGGATGCGTGGTGGCTCTAAGCCGCTTTATCACCCGCTTGGGAGAAAAGGCATTACCCCTTTATCGCCTCCTCCGGCGCACCGAACACTTCGAGTGGACGGATGCCGCCACGGCCGGACTCAACGAAATAAAAGCCATATTGACAACAAACCCAGTCCTGGCCGCGCCAAACATTGGCGAACCAATGCTATTATACATTGCGGCAACGCATCAAGTAGTAAGCGCAGTGCTCGTCGTCGAACGAGAAACGGACGGACACAAATTCCCCCTTCAAAAGCCGGTTTACTATGTGTCCACTGTCCTTACTCCATGGAAGCCACGGTACCCGCACTATCAAAAGATAGTGTACGCGGTATTTATGGCATCCCGAAAGCTGCGACACTACTTTCAAAAGTGTTCGATAATGGTAGCCTCGGAAGTACCACTTAACGATATTATAAACAACCACGACGCGACGGGCCGGATTGCCAAATGGGCCATTGAGCTCCTCCCGTTCGACATAACTTACAAGCCACGGCGAGCTATGAAGTCGCATGTTTTGGCCGACTTCGTCGCCGAGTGGACGGAAGACGAACTCCCTAAAGAGTATGGCACATATTCAAAATGGATCATGCACTTCGACGGCTCCAAAATGTTTGCTGGTCTGGGGGCTGGCGTCGTTTTGACATCCCCAACAGGAGATACAGTTCAATACGTACTACAGATAATGTATACGGACTCCAACAACTAAGCCAAATATGAGGCCCTTCTACATGGTCTCCGGATGGCAGTATCCATGGGCATTCAACGCCTAGAGGTGGGCGGGGATTTGAACCTCACGATATCCCAAATAAATGGAGACTTTGATGCCAAGGATCTTATCGCAATGCCGTCCTAAAAATGTCAACTCGGTTCGAGGGGCTCGAATTTCACCATATAGCCCGGGAAAACAATCAAGCAGCAGACGTCCTGGCACGCATCGGCACAAAACGCAATGCCGTCCCTCCCAACATCTTCTTCGAGAGGCCATTCAAGCCATCCGTAGTATGGGAAGGGGAACCCGGAAATAACAGCCTGGACCCAACTGCACTGCCCGACACCGAATATTCTGACATAACTGGAGGCTCTGCCAACAAAATAACATCTTCAGCCCACGTAGTAATGGCATTCATCGCCCCGTGGACAGAACCATTCCTAGCCTACCTAACTAAGTACGAACTTCCCGCGGACCAAAACGAGGCACGCTGCATAGTGCGGCGATCTAAAGCCTATAAAGTGCATGAGGGAGATCTTTATAAGAAAAGCACCACCGGAGTCCTTCAAAGGTGCATCTCCGAAGAGGAAGGGTGGAATCTTCTGGCTGAAATTCATGCCGGACTCGGTGGTCACCACGCGGCGGCCCGGGCCCTTGTAAGCAAGGCCTTTCGTACAGGCTTCTATTGGCCGACGGCCCGGGCAGACGCTCAGGACTTAGTCCAACGATGAGTTGGTTGCCAGCTTTTTGCTAACCAAAGCCATATGCCACCCACCGCCCTCCAAACTATCCCCATCACCTGGCCCTTCGCGGTTTGGGGGCTTAACATGGTTGGACACCTCAAAGGAGGAACCCACAAGCAAAAATACTTACTGGTCATGGTGGATAAGTTCACCAAATGGATAGAAGCCAAGCCTGTTAAGACGGCCGAATCCGGACCGGTGATAGACTTCATATCCGGAGTCGTACACCGTTACGGTGTCCCCCACAGCATCATCACTGGTAACGGCATGAACTTTACGGCCGACGAGGTAAAACTCTGGTGCAAAAACATGGGCATGAAGCTTGATTATGCTTCAGTCTATCACCCACAAACTAACGGTCAGGTCGAGCGAGCAAATGGTCTTATCATGAGTGGCATCAAACCCAGATTAGGGCGGTCCCTCAAGGAATCTAACACACATTGGGTAGAGGAGCTCGACTCCGTACTCTGGGGGTTGTAGACCACGCCGAATCGCACTACCGGACACACACCATTTTTTATGGTATACGACGCAGAGGCGGTTTTGCCCTGCGACATTATTCATGACTCACCTCGAGTGCGCATGTACGAAGAAAGAGAAGCTGAGCTCGATTGGCAGGACAGTTTGGACGCCTTGGAGGAGGAGCATGACGTGGCAAAAGCCCGTTCCGCATTCTATCAACAACAGGCTCGAAGATACCGAAGTAGAGAAGTACGGGCCAAAACTTACAATATTGGCGAGTTAGTTCTACGCTTGCCGGATAAGAAAAAGGACAAACTCAAGCCCAAATGGGAAGGTCCCTTCATCATTGACCAAGTCCTGACTGGTGGAGCGTACCGTCTGCGGGATGCATCGGATAATCGACTCGAGCCAAACCCATGGAACGCAGCCCGACTTCGAAGATTCTACGCCTAACGCCGGACTCTGTGTTTGTCTCCTTCCTCTGTCCATTTTTTATACACTATCTGTCTTATATTTTTCTCCTTCTCCTTTTCTTTTCTCTCACGGCCTTTAGGTGCCCATTCGTGCCTTGTTTGCACGCAACTTACGCGCTATCCGCGCTCATTATACCTGGGGGCTTCTTTAACAGAAGCTTATTCATACGGGCTTTATGCCCAACACATGTGTTATACTTCCGCATGTACCCTTTATTCACCATTACATGCATCGATATGACTTAAGTTTTGGCCAAGCTGGGTTGCCTGGCTCTTGTATTTATGCCCTACGTTCCTGTTAATTCGGCTAGGGCATAAGGGGAGCACCTCTGCGATTGTTACTGCCGGGTCAGCCGGATGTGTACCTCAGACTGGGTGAAGCCGAAATCTAGCGTTCTTAAGGGAATATTCGGTCGGTGAACTAAAGATGATTTTTCACATATTTACTTATGCGCCCCCAGATGTTTTTTTCTGCGTCTCTTCTCGCAGTGCGGACATGCACTTTAGGGCATGCCTCCCAGGGAAAGGAACCCCTAACGGAACTATTCTCCCTGGAAGATGTTTCTTACTAACCATGTAATATAACATAACTAGTTGGGCACTTGTCCGTTAAAGCACTAATGACCCCTACGCCTGGTCTCCACGCATGCCCTGGTTCTTACATAACCGAGAGGGTATTCGGATACACTCCGGACCGTCGGGTCCCGAGGTTGAAGCGAAAAGGTCCGCCATGACAAACGATCTACAATCCGGCTAGAAGGCATTATACATGTCACTTTAAGTTACATAGTCAATTTGACTGGTTGAATTCCTCTTCAATACCATCCAATAGGTTGTCTAGTCTATAGTCCTGTTGGGAATACTTTGCGGCCAATTCTACTTGGCCGTACACTAAGCTCATAGGGATCTCCTTCCCATCAGGCCCCACAGGTCCGACCTCGGCCATGTGGTTTGGGTCAGCCTTCATGTACCGCATCTTCACCATTTCCCAGGCTTCCCTGGCGCCCTGACGGCAGGCTGATATCTTCCATAATCGGAAGCGCCGCCGTGCTCCCTTCAGTTTCTCTGCAAGCTCTCCAAGGCCTTCGGGCAAGGAGACGGATGGCCACAAGGCCTGGGTGATGCCTTGCATCACTTGCCGAACTCGTTCGTGCAGTTGTGAGAGCTTGGGAAGAAGGTCACCCGTAGAACCGGGCATTTCCTCTGCAGGACGACCTATTAGCATACCTACAGACATAACTCTGTCAGCCAACTTCCTCACCGAACTCTTTTTCAAAGTTCATTCAAGCACTTACTAAATATGCCGCGTCGAAGCCGCCGATTCTCCTTAACAGAGTCCAATAGTTGGGCATGAACATCTTTTAGTTCCACGCCCAGCTTGGTGTTGGCATCTAGGAGATCATTCTTCTCCTGCCTCACCCTCTTAAGCACGCTCTCACCGGCCTTCAGTTGGCGTAAGAGCTGTTGCTTATCCGGATTTACTCTAGCGTCATCTGCAATTTTATCGTCAGATCTGCATATACGCTGCACTCTATATGATACTTATCATTCGAAGGATATATTACCAGAGCGTGTCTCTTTTGGCTCCCTTGCTACGGCCAGTGCGGCCTGAAGTTGGGCTTTGCACTCTTCCAGCTCCTGGGACAGTTGGGTATTCTTTTCTGTAAGAACCTGCATAACAAATGATCCTTAAATCAGTTATTCTAACCGCTTCGAGTCTCAGGGGCTACTGATATATATAACCACCAAATTTTCTCACCCGCATGTCTTTTACATACTACTCCGTGGCTCTGTCTAGACCATTTTGAGCGGCACGGAGGTACGCATCTCCCAAGTTGAAGGCATCCAATGCCTCTTGGGAGAAACAAGCGTCACGAAGAACAGTCCAGTGACGCCTGTGGTTCATGGCACTTTCCACCTCGGAATTGGTGGCAGACAGTCTATCCGCATCCTCTGTCGGAGGAGCGCCCGGCGCACGCCTCGTATTCGTTCCCGCCTCTGAATCCGGCCTTGGAGCCTGGCTGGTGGAGGCGCGATTAGTAGCCTCTCCGGGTATAGTCCGGCGAGCGCTCTTTTTCCTAAAAAGAACGCATGGGTGTTAGTATGCCTCTGAGAATAATGTCTTGGAATAAAGACGGTGCTCCGTACCGCTGTGCCGGTGTCTCAATCCGGACTGCGTGTCTTTTCATCCTGCCTAGCCTCGCGGCCCCTTGTTGGCTAGTCGCCGTAGGCTCGACCTTCCACCTCGAGGACCTCCCCTGCAAAACACAGTTGTTATATGGTAATCAAAAACATGCAAGGACGGATCCCTTTTCAAAGTACTTGGACTTCGGTCTCAGTTACCTGGGAGGCTGGAAGTAGCCCAGGGTAATCGGCCGTAATGGCCACCAAGGCGTTGTCATTGCTCAATTGGTAAAATACCCCATCAATCAGCTCCACAGATATGTCTGGATCCTCCTGGGAGGCCGGGTCAAGGGACCGTCCCGGGTCCTCGGGTTGTGGAGGGGGTTATTTATCTCCCTTACAGCCTGGCGCAGCTCCTGCGTTGAAATCGCTAGACTAAATACTTATCTATGGGAATATGAAACGGATGGGCGAGAAAAAGTCTCCGCTTACCCAGCTCGAAGGATTGTACATAGAAAATCCGCCCTGTGATTTGACGCGCAGGAATTCCTCCTCTTCTCCCTTGTACAAAGTGGATAAGATCTTTATTAGATCAGCAAGCGATCCCGGCCCTTTACGGCCGTAGCGGGTGGCGTCATCCTCCCCGTTGAAATCCCACATGGGGTGGCCTCTATACTGAAGCGGCTGCACCCCCCGCATAATACATGTGGCCATGACCTCGATCATGGTCAATCCAGATCGATCTAACAAACTTATCTGGCTCATCAGGTAAAGAACGTCCCTGTCATCTTCCTCCAGGGAGCTCCATGGACGCCAGCTCCGACGCT
This sequence comes from Triticum urartu, assembly GCF_056163025.1. Lineage (NCBI taxonomy): Eukaryota > Viridiplantae > Streptophyta > Magnoliopsida > Poales > Poaceae > Triticum > Triticum urartu. The sequence goes on from NC_141877.1 coordinate 33,541,480, forward strand.
TCTTCAAAGGAGCGTTCTCGAACTCAGGAAGGCCGATTCGAATAGGATCCGGGAGGGGGACGTCTTCTATATAAAACCATTCTGAAGGACAGTCTTCGGACGTCTTCTTTGGGGTTCCGTACAGGTATCTGGTCCCGGCAATACACCACACTTCGGCTCTGCCCACTTGATATATTGACCCCTTCTAAGAACGGGGCACAAGGCAGAGCAGCTTCTTCCACAGCGCGAAATGAGCCTCACAGCCCAAAAACAGCTCGCAAAGGGCTACGAATCCTGCGATATGCAATATGGAGGCAGGCGTAAGGTTGTGCATCTAGAGGCCGTAGAACTCCAGGAGCCCCCAGAGAAATGGATGAATTGGAAATCCGAGCCCTCTTACCAAATGAGGGACAAGGCATACCCGCTCTCCCTTGGAGGGATTGGGAAGGCTCTCCGCCATTATAGGTGGCGATCCCGGCTCGAACCGGGACCATGTACGCTGGGGGTAGAAATCCCTTGGTCTGAAGCATCACTAATTTGCTGTGCAGGACGGAACATCTCTCCCAATCTCCGGGCTTGGGGCTAGGGGAGCGAGAGGAGGAGCTGCGTCGACCGGCCATGATGGAATGGATCTCTGTCGGATGCGCTCCGATGAAGGATCGCCAAGGGAGGATGGTGTGATCTGGATCTGAATCCTCATCTTTTTTAATAGGCAGCTCATTCACACCGCTAGGGGGGTAAATGTAAAAACACCCTGGCTCTTCACATTCGCTCGACACGTGGAAAGTGGCCATTATTGGGCGTGGAAGCCAAGGAGTGCAACATTCACAAGAGGCTGGACACTATTTCAATAGGTACACAGAATTTGGAGAGGAACCCGCCCTGCAATACCGAAGACAATCTGCGCGCCGGACTCGTCGTCATTGAAGCCTGGTTCGGGGGCTAGTGAGGGAGTCCTGGATTAGGGGGTCTCCGGACTGCCGGATTATAATTCTTTGGCCGGACTGTTAGACTATGAAGATACAATATTGAATACATCGTCTCGTGTTCGGGTGGGACTCTACTTGGCGTGGAAGGCAAGCTAGGAAATACGGATATGCATATCTCCTCCTTTGTAACCGACCTTGTGTAACCCTAGCCCCTTCCGGTGTCTATATAAACCGGAGGGTTTTAGTCCGTAGGACAACAGACAATCATACCATAGGCTAGCTTCTAGGGTTTAGCCTCTCTGATCTCATGGTAGATCTACTCTTGTACTACCCATATCATCAATATCAATCAATAAGGACGTAGGGTTTTACCTCCATCAAGAGGGCCCGAACCTGGGTAAAACATTGTGTCCCCTGCCTCCTGTTACCACCCGGCCTAGACGCACAGTTCGGGACCCCCTACCTGAGATCTGCCGGTTTTGACACCGACAACCATTCTCCGGAAGAATGGAGCGAGCAACAGATTTGTTGGAAATCATACATACTGATGTATGTGGTCTGATGAATGTTGAGGCTCGTGGCGGATATCGTTATTTTCTCACCTTCACAGATGATTTGAGCAGATATGGGTATATCTACTTGATGAAACATAAGTCTGAAATATTTGAAAAGTTCAAAGAATTTCAGAGTGAACTGGAAAATCATCGTAACAAGAAAATAAAATATCTACGATCTGATCATGGAGGAGAATATTTGAGCTACGAGTTTAGTCTTCATTTGAAACAATGCAGAATAGTTTCGCAACTCACGCCACCCGGAATACCACAACGTAATGGTGTGTCCGAACTTCGTAATCATACTTTACTAGATATGGTGGAATCTATGATGTCTCTTACTGATTTACCACAATCATTTTGGGGTTATGCTTTAGAGACAGCTGCATTCATGTTAAATAGGGCACCATCTAAATCCGTTCAGACGACTCCTTATGAACTGTGGTTTGGCAAGAAACCAAAGTTGTCGTTTCTTAAAGTTTGGGGCTATGATGCTTATGTGAAAAAACTTCAACCTGACAAGCTCGAACCCAAATCGGAGAAATGTGTCTTCATAGGATACCCAAAAGAAATAGTTGGGTACACCTTCTATCACAGATCTGAAGGCAAGACTTTTTTTGCTAAGAATGGATCCTTTCTAGAGAAGGTGTTTCTCTCGAAAGAAGTGAGTGGTAGGAAAGTAGAACTTGATGAGGTAACTGTACCTGCTCCCTTATTGGAAAGTAGTTCATCACAGAAACCGGTTCCTGTGACACCTACACCAATTAGTGAGGAAGCTAATGATGATGACGATGAAACTTTAGATCAAATTACTACCGAACCTCGTAGGTCAACCAGAGTAAGATCCGCACCAGAGTGGTACGGTAATCCTGTTCTGGAGGTCATGTTACTAGACCATGACGAACCTACGAACTATGAGGAAGCGATGATGAGCCCAGATTCCGCAAAATGGCTAGAAGCCATGAAATCTGAGATGGGATCCATGTATGAGAAGAAAGTGTGGACTTTGGTTGACTTGCCCGATGATCGGCAAGCCATCGAGAATAAATGGATCTTCAAGAAGAAGACTGACGCTGATGGTAATGTTACTGTATACAAAGCTCAATTTGTTGCAAAAGGTTTTCAACAAGTTCAAGGAGTCGACTACGATGGGACCTTCTCACTTGTAGCGATGCTTAAGTCCGTCCGAATCATGTAAGCTATTACCGCATTTTATGATTATGTAATTTGGCAAATGGATGTAAAGACTACATTCCTGAATGGATCTCTGGAAGAAGAGTTGTATATGATGCAACCTGAAGGTTTTATTGATTCAAAAGGTGCTAACAAAGTGTGCAAGCTCCAGCGATCCATTTATGGACTGGTGCAAACCTCTCGGAGTTGGAATAAATGTTTTGATAATGTGATCAAAGCATATGGTTTTATACAGACTTTTGGAGAAGCCTGTATTTACAAGAAAGTGAGTGGGAGCTCTGTAGCATTTCTAATAATATATGTGGATGACATATTGTTGATTGGAAATGATATAGAATTTCTGGATAGCATAAAAAGATATTTGAATAAGAGTTTTTCAATGAAAGACCTCGGTGAAGTTACTTACATATTGGGTATCAAGATCTATAGAGATAGATCAAGACGCTTAATTGGACTTTCACAAAGCACATACCTTGACAAAGTTTTGAAGAAGTTCAAAATGGATCAGGCAAAGAAAGGGTTCTTGCCTGTGTTACAAGGTGTGAAGTTGAGTAAGACTCAATCCCCGACCACTTCAGAAGATAGAGAGAAAATGAAAGATGTTCCCTATGCTTCAGCCATAGGCTCTATCATGTATGCAATGTTGTGTACCAGACCTGATGTGTGCCTTGCTATTAGTTTAGCAGGGAGGTACCAAAGTAATCCAGGAGTGGATCATTGGACAGCGGTCAAGAACATCCTGAAATACCTGAAAAGGACTAAGGATATGTTTCTTGTTTATGGAGGTGACAAAGAGCTCATCATAAATGATTACGTTGATGCAAGCTTTGACACTGATCCGGACGATTCTATATTGCAAACCGGATACGTGTTTATATTGAACGGTGGAGCTGTCAGTTGGAGCAGTTCTAAACAAAGCGTCATGGTGGGATCTACGTGTGAAGCGGAATACATTGCTGCTTCAGAAGCAGCGAATGAAGGAGTCTGGATGAAGGACTTCATATCCAATCTTGGTGTCATACCTAGTGCATCAGGTCCAATGAAAATCTTTTGTGACAATACTGGTGCAATTGCCTTGGCATAGGAATCCAGATTTCATAAGAGAACCAAGCACATCAAGAGACGCTTCAATTCCATCCACGATCAAGTCCAGGTGGGAGACATAGATATTTGCAAGATACATACGGATCTAAATGTTGCAGACCCATTGACTAAGCCTCTCTCACGATCAAAACATGATCAGCGCCAAGGCTCCATGGGTGTTAGAATCATTACTGTGTAATCTAGATTATTGACTCTAGTGCAAGTGGGAGACTGAAGGAAATACGCCCTAGAGGCAATAATAAATTTATTACTTATTTCCTCACATCATGATAATTGTTTATTAGTCATGCTAGAATTGTATTAACCGAAAACTTAGTACATGTGTGAATACATCGACAACCAGAGTGTCACTAGTACGCCTCTACTTGACTAGCTCATTAATCAAAGATGGTTAAGTTTCCTAACCATAGACATGAGTTGTCATTTGATTAACGGGATCACATCATTAGGAGAATGATGTGATTGACTTGACCCATTCCGTTAGCTTAGCACTTGATTGTTTAGTTTACTGCTATTGCTTTCTTCATGACTCATACATGTTCCTATGACTATGAGGTTATGCAACTCCCGATTACCGGAGGAACACTTTGTGTGCTACCAAACATCACAACGTAACTGGGTGATCATAAAGGTGCTCTATAGGTGTCTCCGATGGTACTTGTTGAGTTGGCATAGATCAAGATTAGGATTTGTCACTCCGATTGTCGGAGAGGTATCTCTAGGCCCTCTCGGTAATGCACATCACTATAAGCCTTGCAAGCATTGTAACTAATGAGTTAGTTGCAAGATGATGAATTATGAAACGAGTAAAGAGACTTGCCGGTAACGATATTGAACTAGGTATTGAGATACTGACGATCGAATCTCGGGCAAGTAACATGCCGATGACAAAGAGAACAACGTATGTTGTTATGCGGTTTGACCGATAAATATTTTCGTAGAATATGTGGGAGCCAATATGAGCATCCAGGTTCCACTATTGGTTATTGACCGGAGACGTGTCTCGGTCATGTCTACATAGTTCTCGAACCCATAGGGTCCGCATGCTTAAAGTTCGGTGACGATCGGTATTATGAGTTTTTGTGTTTTGATGTACCGAAGGTAGTTCCGAGTCCCGGATATGATCACGGACATGACGATGAGTCTCAAAATGGTCGAGATGTAAAGATCAATATATTGGACGACTATATTCGAACACCGGAAGTGTTCCGGGTGGTTTCAGAGAAAACCGAAGTGCTGGAGGGTTACCGGAACCCCCTCGGGAGAAATAGTGGGCCTTATGGGCCTTAGTGGAGAGAGAGAAGGCTGGCCTAGGGCAGGCCGCGCACCCCTCCCCCTCTGGTCCGAATTGGACTATGAAAGGGGGGGGGCGCCCCCCTCTCCTTCTCCCTCTCCCCCTTCCTCTCCCCCTCCTAGTAGGAGTAGGAAAGAGGGGAGTCCTACTCCTACTAGGAGGAGGACTCCTCCTGGCGCGCCTACAGGGGCCGGCCGGCCTCCCCCTTCCTCCTTTATATACGGGGGCAGGGGGCACGTCTAGAGACACAACTTGATCTGTTGATCTCTCCCAGTCGTGTGCGGTGCCCCCCTCCACCATAATCCACCTCGATCATATCGTAGCGGTGCTTAGGCGATGCCCTGCGTCGGTAGCATCATCATCACTGTCATCACACCGTCGTGCTGAAGAAACTCTCCCGTGAAGCTCTGCGGGATCGGAGTTCGTGGGACGTCATCGAGTTGAACGTGTGCTGAAGTCGAAGGTGCCATTCGTTCGGTACTTGGATCGGTCGGATCGTGAAGACGTATGACTACATCAACCACGTTGTGCTAACGCTTCCGCTTTCGGTCTACGAGGGTACGTGGACACACTCTCCCCTCTCGTTGCTATGCATCACCATGATCCTGTGTGTGCGCTGGAATTTTTTTGAAATTACTACGTTCCCCAACAGAATATACAGTTAAATTTGATGCCAAAGAAACCGAGGCCAACTTGCTACGATTGTTGCTTCAAAATCAAAACAAAGATAAAATACTCTTTCCTTGCAACTTCAAGTGAGTGTTACTGTCTTGTGCATATTCAGTTTCCCTTATTACTCGAGGTTATAGTAATGTAATTGATGAGTTATGCATGCGTGCATAGGTTCCACTATATTCTCCTAGTGATTAAGCTTGAGCAGGGACTAGTAACCATCTTAGACTCGAGACAAAAATCTCCCGAGGACTATGTGGAAATGACTAAAATTCTCAAGAAGTAAGTTCAATCGATCATTATCGCACCATATAGAAAAATTTGTTCATTTCCTGATATCAAGTAGTTGTTTTCTTTGTCTCATAGGGTTTGGAAAGTATTCACTGCACAAGCTCCGGGACTGCCGGGGGAGCTGCGATGGACATACCCGAAAGTAAGTAGAAATAGCTAGCTAGTTCCACGCATCTCGATCCCGTTGATTCTAGCTACTTTCATCAATACCATTTATAATGCTTCATTATCAGTTTGATTGGCCTCTATTTCTCGTAAAGTGCTTGTGGCAGGAACCCGGGAATGATTATTGTGGATACTACATTTGCGAGTTCATCTACAACGCGACTTGCAGAAGAACCCGGGGCTACTCTAAAAGACAATTTGATGTGCGTAAGCAATAATATTCAAAATTTCATTTTATTACCATCATTTGTGTTAAGTTTCATTCATATATATGTATTGATCGCCTTCTTCGAATTAGATGTGGCAGATGCGGGATGAACTCCTACCACAAGATTGCATCAAAGCAATTCAAGAGGAATTGGCGGGATTCTTTCTTGACCACATCATCAATAAAGCCGGAGAATACCATGTGGAACTTGAGTTCAGATGCTAGGGGATTGTAAGAGATCTTACATTGTGTGTGTGTGTATGTAGCCAGTAGCGTCGGATAGATATACGAAAACTTGTTGTTCGACCAATCTCTCGGAGAAGGAGAGGTCGATCACTTCTCTCTGTATATGTTCATGACGATCTTCTATACTTAATTGTTTCCTTCATTTGTTTACTAGCTAGCGCGTCGAGTCCTCTCTATACGTATAGTACGTAGCATCGACCAAGCACGGAGATAATAAATGACTCTTGTCTCTATTAGCTAGCTGACACAATATATGAAACCCCTAAATTAACCCTACAAAACCCCCCAAAACCCCCAACCTCCCCCCTTTTAGAAAAAAAACAAAAACCCTAGCCCCTGAACTGCTGACGCGTGGAAGCTTATTGGTCCCGGTTGGTGCTACCAACCGGGACAAAAGGCCCCCCTGCCTGGGCAAGCTGCATTGGCCACGTGGAGGCCCATCTGTCCCGATTGGTGTAAGAACCGAGATTAAAGGTGTTAGGCTTTAGTACTGACCCTTTAGTCCCGGTTGCCGTACTGGGACAAATGGGCCTTATGAACTGGGACAAATGGGCCCTTTTCTACTAGTGGGTGGAGCACCAGCATTGTTGGGGTCTTCCATTGGAGTAGGGCCTGCCGTAGTGTCGTCCAAGTCTTCATGTTCATCAGTCTCGCGCGATGAAGAATATGAGCTGGCCACCAAGTGAGGAACTTTGACCTTCTTGAATTTCTCCGAAGGTGGGTGAGACCAGTCAAAGTCCTGCTTGAAACCCATCTACATGAGATCTTCATCACCGTAGAGGTGAGACAGTACAGCCCAGGTGCGATCAAAAACATCATGCAAGTAGTAATGGTTCTTCTTCACAGAATTTTGCGTGATTGTCATATTCTGAAGAATTGAGCCAAACTGACGTTTTGACCCACTTGTTATTGTGATCCACCTTCTGATGAAGACTGAGGAGAAGCTCATGATTAGTCATCGCCCTTGGAGGAGTGGCTTGAGGAAATTGCTTTGAAGCATTTGCGACAGTATCATGTGTGGTAGAGTCATCATTGGTAGAATAAGATGCAGCTTTGTGAAACTGTCAATCCAATGGACGAGTGCCTTCATCAATGATAGCAGCCTTGCCCTTCTCATAAGCTGAGGAAATAGTCCATTTGAGGACTTCAATTGGGGGCAAATAGCTGAGATGGCGTTGACAATCAGCCTTGTAGTCAATTGAAGACCTTGATCTGATGAATCTCATAATCCAGGGAGCGTAAGGCTTCAATTCAAATGGTGCCAGAGCGACATTGGCCAAAGTCCTCATGAAGAAATCATGGTAGTTGATAGGGATACCATGTATGATGTCGAAAAGCAGATTCTTCATGATGCCAACAACCTCTTTGTCATCAGAGTTGTGGCCCTTGATTGGACTGAGGGTTTTGGTCAATATCCTGTACACAGTCCTTGGCACATAGAGCAATTCCTTGATGGGTAATTTGGTCCTTGGAGCTTGGCCTAGCTTCAAAGGCTTCATCAGCGCTTGCATCAAATGATCTGAGAGTTCAGGTTCAGCATAGATGAGCCTTGCACCTTCAACGGGAGGACTGACTGGGACGACATGAAGCAATTCAGAGGCCGGTGCTTTGTAGTGAGTATTTTCTGTCATCCAGTCCAATACCCATGACTTCACATCTTCAACATTGCCAGTGATGTGCAACATGGCATAGATCTGAAGAATGAGTTCTTAATTCCAATCATAGATATCGGTGTAGAAGTTGAGAAGACCAGTGTCATGAAGAACACTTAGGACTGGGGTGAGGCACGGAAGTGACTCCATATCCACATGAGGAATTTGCTCATGGTCAAAGATCTTGTCCTTGTCAAACAACAACGAAGAATAGAAGTTCATTTGACTCGATGTCAAGAAGCACTTGCGTCTAAGTCTTGCAGAGTCATATGGATTTAATCCGTGAAGAAAATATGCTCATTGAAGAAGTCTTCAACCTTGAACTTCTGCTTTTTGGAGTGAGGATTCTGTGGCTTGGGCTAAAGATTTGCAGTTGATGTCTTCAGAACCTCTTGAGGCACATTCTCTGGAGCCACATGCTGAGGAATTTCAGGAACAGTGTCATCAGCAGTAGCCTAGGTTCCATTTCTTCAGCAGCATTATCATCAGCTCTAGTGGCAGGAACTTCTTCGGTAATAGTGAGAAGAGAAGCTTCACGTTCTTCAGAGCCCGCATGGATTTCTTTAGTTTGAACCGGGGACTCAGGAATCTGTTGGAGAGGGGTGTAGAGTGATGAATTGGGATGATGACTTCCCTAGTAGTCATCATTGAGAATCGGCGTTGTACACCCAATATCCTCATCTTCATCTTCCTCATCTATTTCTTCAACATCGGCCTCTTCAGCAGTGAACTGAGGCATGGGCGAGGATACCAATGGAGTGGAAGTGATGTTTTCCACTTTAATTTCTTCATCAACCTGCTCTGACGTAGCAGCAGAAGGATCTTCTTCACCTGATTCACTTGGAATCACATATTCCTCACCAAAGGGAACAATCTCCTTTGATGGCATGCTCGATATAGGAACATCTATGGGATATGTATAGGATCTCGTCAAAATCTTCACTTTCTTTGGAGCTGAAGACTCCGAGGATGCAGATGCTTTCCTTTTTTGCATAGCTACTCGCTCCGCAGCTTTGGTTTTCTTTGCTTCTGATGCAGAAGGAAGGGTAGGACTTGTCATTTGTGTAGGAGGAGCATAGGAAGCTGATAACCCACAAGTATAGGGGATCGCAATAGTTTTCGAGGGTAGAGTATTCAACCCAAATTTATTGATTCGACACAAGGGGAGCCAAAGAATATTCTCAAGTATTAACAGTTGAGTTGTCAATTCAACTGCACCTGAAAGACTTAATATCTGCAACAAATTATTTAGTAGCAAAGTAATATGGAAGCAACGGTAACTATGACAAAAGTAATAGTATTGGTTTTGTAGTGATTGTAACAGTAGCAACGGAAAAGTAACTAGCAAAGATCAATATGTGAAAAGCTCGTAGGCAATGGATCAGTGATGGATAATTATGTCGGATGCGATTCCTCATGCAACAATTATAACGTAGGGTGACACAGAACTAGCTCCAGTTCATCAATGTAATGTAGGCATGTATTCTGAATGTAGTCATACATGCTTATGGAAAAGCACTTGCATGCCATCTTTTGTCCTACCCTCCCGTGGCAGCGGGGTCCTATTGGAAACTAAGGGATATTAAGGCCTCCTTTTAATAGAGTACCGGAACAAAGCATTAGCACTTAGTGAATACATGAACTCCTCAAACTATAGTCATCACCGGGAGTGGTCCCGATTAGTGTCACTTCGGGGTTACCGGATCATAACACATAGTAGGTGACTATTGACTTGCAAAATAGGATCAAGAACTCACATATATTCATGGAAACATAATAGGTTCAGATCTGAAATCATGGCACTCGGGCGCTAGTTACAAGCATTAAGCATAGAAAAGTCATAGCAACATCAATCTCAGAACATAATGGATACTAGGGATCAAACCCTAACAAAACTAACTCGATTACGATAAATCTCCTGCAACCCATCACCGTCCAGCAAGCCTACAATGGAATTACTCATGCACGACAGTGAGCATCATGAAATTGGTGATGGATGAAAGTTGATGATGATGATGGCGACGGATTCCCCTCTTCGGAGCCCTGAACGGACTCCAGATCAGCCCTCCCGAGAGAGATTAGGGCTTGGCGGCGGCTCCGTATCGTAAAACGCGATGAATCCTTCTCCCTGATTTTTTTCTCCCCGAACGTGAATATATAGAGTCGGAGTTGAGGTCGGTGGAGCCTCAGGGGCCCATGAGACAGGGGGCGCGCCTTAGGGTGGTGAGCGCGCCCCCACCCTCGTGGACAGGGTGTAGGCCCCCCTAACGTCGATTCTTTCACCAGTATTTTTTATAAATTCCAAAAATATTCTTCGTGAAGTTTCAGGTCATTCCGAGAACTTTTGTTTCTGCAGAAGAATAACATCATGGCAATTCTGCTGAAAACAGTGTCAGTCCGGGTTAGTTCCATTCAAATCATGCAAGTTGGAGTCCAAAACAAGGTCAAAAGTGTTTGGAAAAGTAGATACGATGGAGACGTATCAACTCCCCCAAGCTTAAACCTTTTCTTGTCCTTAAGCAATTCAGCTGACAAACTGGAAGTGATAAAGAAAAACTTTTACAAACTCTGTTTGATCTTGTTGTTGTAAATATGTAAAGCCAGCATTCAAGTTTTCAACAAATATTATGAACTAACCATATTCACAATAACATTTAGGTCTCATCTTTACTCATATCAATGGCATAATCAACTAGCGAGAAATAATAGTAAATCTCGGATGACAACACTTTATCAAAACAATCATAATATGATATAACAAGATGGTATCTCACTAGCCCTTTCTGAGACAGCAAAACATAAATGTAGAGCACCTATGAAGATCAAGGACTGACTAAACATTGTAATTCATGGTAAAATAGATCCAGTCACAGTCATACTTAATGTAAACTAATATTAATGCATGCAAATGATAGCGGTGCTGTCCAACTGGTGCTTTTTAATAAGAGGATGACGACTCAACATAAAAGTAAATAGATAGGCCCTTATCAGAGGGAATCAGGGATTGGTAGAGGTGCCAGAGCTCGATTTTGAAATAGATATGAATAATATTTTGAGTGGTATACTTTCATTGTCAACATAACAAACAAGAGATCTCGATATCTTCAATGCTACAGACATTATAGGCAGTTCCCAAACAAAAAGATAAAGTTTATACTCCCCCTACCACCAACAGACATCAATCCATGGCTTGTCTGAAACAACTGGTGCCTCCAACTAACAACAATCCTGGGGGAGTTTTGTTTGCAATTATTTTAATTCAAGCATGGGACTGGGCATCCCGGTTACCAGCCATTTTCTCATGAATGAGGAGCGGAGTCCACTCCTCTTGAGAATAACCCACCTAGCATGGAAGATATAGACAGCCCTAGTTGATACATGAGCTATTCGAGCATACAAAATAGAAATTCATTTGAAGGTTTAGAGTTTGACACATACAAATTTACCTGGAACGGCAGGTAGATACCGCATATAGGACGGTATGGTGGACTCATATAGAATAACTTTTGGGGTTTATGGAGGTGGATGCACAAGCAATATTCCCGCTTAGTACAAGTGAAGGCTAGAAAGAGACTGGGAAGCGACCAGCTAGAGAGCGACAATAGTCATGAACATGCATTAGAATTAATCAACACTGAGTGCAAGCGTGAGTAGGATATAATTCACCATGAACATAAATATCGTGGAGGCTATGTTGATTTTGTTAGAGAGCGACAACAGTCATGAACATGCATTAGAATTAATCAACACTGAGTGCAAGTGTGAGTAGGATATAATTCACCATGAACATAAATATCGTGGAGGCTATGTTGATTTTGTTTCAACTAGATGCGTGAACATGTGCCAAGTCAAGACACTCGAATCGTTCAAAGGAGGATACCACCCTGTCATACCACATCACAACCATTTTAATAGCATGTTGGCACGCAAGGTAAACCATTATAAACTCCTAGCTAATTAAGCATGGCAGGAGCAACTATAATCTATAATTGTCATTGCAAACATGTTTCACTCATAATAGGCTGAATCAGGAACGATGAACTAATCCTTCTTGCTACCTCTTGAGCATGCGTTGGTTTTCCCTTGAAGAGGAAAGGGTGATGCAGCAAAGCAGTGTAAGTATTTCCCTCAGTTTTTGAGAACCAAGGTATCAATCCAGTAGGAGATCACACTCGATTCCCACACACCTACACAAACAAATAAGAACCTCGCAACCAACGTGATAAAGGGGTTGTCAATCCCTTCACGGTCACTTTCGAGAGTGAGATCTGATAGATATGATAAGATAATATTTTTGGTATTTTTATGATAAATAGAAATAAAGATGCAAAGTAAAATAAACGACAATAAGTTTTGGAAGATTAATGTGATGGAAGATAGACCTGGGGACCATAGGTTTCACTAGTTGCTTCTCTCAAGAGCATAAGTATTACAGTGGGTAAACGAATTACTGTCGAGCAATTGATAGAATTGAGCATAGTTATGATAATATCTAGGTATGATCATGTATATAGACATCAGATCCGTGACAAGTAGACCGAAACGATTCTGCATCTACTTCTATTACTCCACACATCAACCGCTATCCAGCATGCATCTAGAGTATTAAGTTCATAAGAAAAGAGTAATGCTTTAAGTAAGATGACATGATGTAGAGGGATAAACTCATGCAATATGATATAAACCCCATCTTTTTATCCTCGATGGCAACAATACAATACGTGTCATTTCCCTTTCTGTCACTGGGATCGAGCACCGCAAGATTGAACCCCAAGCTAAGCACTTCTCCCATTGCAAGAAAGATCAATCTATTAGGCCAAACCAAACTGATAATTCGAAGAGACTTGCAAAGATAAACCAATCATACATAAAAGAATTCAGAGAAGAGTCAAATATTGTTCATAGATAAACTTGATCATAAACCCACAATTCATCGGATCTCGACAAACACACTTCAAAAGAAGATTACATCGAATAGATATCCAAGAGAATCGAGGAGAACTTTGTATTGAGATCCAAAGAGAGAGAAGAAGACGTCTAGCTAATAAATATGGACCCGTAGGTCTGAAGTAAACTACTCACACATCACCGGAGAGGGCATGGACACTACAAAAAAACACTTCCGTGATGATACGTGCTTGTCACAGCAGGTCACGTTTTTTGTCATGCATGTACATCCATGACAAATTTATGACAGAATCAAGATAGTCATACTTGTGCTGTCGTAGAAGTGTTCCATGACATTACCAAAATAATCATCACGGAAGTGTCCACTTCCATGACGATAAATAGTGCATCACAGAAGTGCTTTCGTCAAGGGTGACCGACACGTGGCATCCACCGTAACGGAACGCCGTTAAGCTATTGGGTCGGGTTTTGGATCC